>NC_134834.1:163007550-163307550 GCF_004210375.1 Tachypleus tridentatus
TATATTTCAATTACTAACAAAGTACTTATTTTATCATACTTAACTATTAGTTTCACTTGTTTATTCCATATCAAACTATATTACAAAAGGGACATAGATACATTAAGATCTCTAACTTATCATCTCCTGAGAAAATAAGAGTGCAAGATGATCTTATTGAAGAGAACAAGATTATCTGGAAGACTGATAAGAAAATCTTTGAATTTTCCATGCTGTATTCTGAAGACAATGAGATGAGACAAGGCAAGGTTTAGATTTGGAACAATAAGATGGGCTAGGCTTCAGTAAAACAGTTTATTTTTCTAACAAGGTAACTGGCTAATGGAATAAATTGCTATCAGCAGTAGTGAATAGTTTAAAGGGGAACTGATGATTTTCTGAAAAGGGTGAAATTCAATTTTTTCATTTTAGGAGTGGATATGCCAGTACAGCCTTGAAGAACCAAATATTCTTTTGTTGTCTATACGTTGTACAAAACTTCCATGAGACAACATGCTATACATCCTACATAGAACCCAGTCCATGAAAGTTGACCAATTAGATTCACAGAGAGAGTTACCACAAACTACAAAAAAAATAAATGCTGAAGACTTTTTGGTCTAATTGTTAAGAGTAATATGGTTTTCTGTTGCAAAAAAATGTCTTCCATGGGAAATAAGTTTTCTAACAGCAAGATGCATGTAGAATGAAATACATTAAATTCTACAAGTAGTAAATATTCATATCTACTCTTCTGAACATAACAATAAAACTGTTTCTGTTCCATGCAAATAAAAACAGATCTGGAAGAAATCAACCTACTCTGTAATCTTATATTGTATATTTGAATATCTGGTATATGTAAGAGGCTCTCAATATGATTCAAATATATTCTATTTTACTGGTAAACAATCAAAGAAATTTTTTCTCACAATATATTACTTAATAAAAACACAGTAAAAGCTGAAATTCCACGTATATGTACAACTCTGAATCAATATTTTCAATGCATTTTTTAATTATATTCACATTAAACAGATTCATGACATACAATAAGATAAATGGGCTTACTTAGTAACTACACAATGTAATAATCTATTCTATACCAAGCAGTCTTGAGGATAATTTAGCAAAATGTTTCTTTATGTACCATCTACCTTGAAATGTACTTCCTAAAGAATATTTTTATTTAAACATCTATCCATAACATAACACATATAACAGATGTAAATAAATGTCAAACTTACCCCCATGTTCTGCAAATTTTGGATTTGTAAGAATCTGCTTTGCAAACTTCAACCCATTTTTATATTGTTTATGTTCATAGCATTTCTGCAATGGAAAACATTATTACATATTATTTGATGATTAGGATTTAAAATTTAGTTCAGAAGACTGATATTAAAATCTACCCACATATATAAATTTCTTAAATTTTAGGATGACGTATGCTTTTATACATATAAAAGTAGCACTAACCAATATTTTGTACAATAAAACAATTTTATGCTGCACCAAAAATCCACAAATTTATCAATAACTTTGTCAACTAATAACCTTAAAGTACTTTCATTAGTTACTATTTGAGACTCATTATGTAAATCTTCATAATTAATAAATGTAACTGTTAGACATTCACTAGGTAAATGTTTTTAATTGTTAGCTTTCAACTCATTAACTGAAAAGTTATTTTACATACACATTATGTATCTTAACTGTGAATCATAAACAGATTTTGATTTCAGAACATAATCTCAATTGTAACATATTTCAGTTACATGTTTTCTTAGTAATTTTATGTTCATTTTCATTTAAAAACTATTAATATTTATTTCATTTCCTTATGTTTATTAACTGTTAAATTTTGATTAAAATCATCATCAAGTTAGCATAGCGACTTCTTACATCTGAGTTGATTGTTTTCTTTTTCTTTAAACGAAATTTCTTTTTCCTTTGTTACATAAAGAACAAAGGAAACTATGACTAAATCACTTTTTTTTTATAAGCTATTTTGATGGCATTTGATTTTTCTCATTGTCCATGATGTATTTCTATTAAAAGCTGTTTTTTAAAGTGGCAAGGTATCCAAGAATCCAATGAAATATTTAATATAATAATAAGCTTTGGAGAAAGTATTTTATAGGCTTGATTTTCATTAATAAAATCTCCAAGTTATTCATTTCACTTAGATTAATTACCCTTTTTTTTACACATATCTACTTACTGTTTTATTACTCTTCTATGCTTGTTATATATCAGTTTGGCTGTTATTTTAACAATTGCTCTCAATGTTTCTTTAGTATAACAGTTGCTTTTATTGACTATTTCTGAACTCCCATAATACAAGTTGATATATATTTATAAAAAAGTTGATCTATGAAAATTTTCACCTTTAATTAACTCAAATCACATATCACAACTGACCTCATTCATAAACATGAAGAGTTGTAACACATTACAAATTTGTCTTGTATGTTTCCATTTCTTACACAGTCACATAACACTATATAATAAAATTTTTGCTTTTTCTTGTTCCTGGGCAGAAAGTGTCATTTCCCAATTTCGTATGCCTAAAGTAAATGGAAAAGACCTATTTTTCTCTTTAAACTTTGCTTTTGTGACCTGGGTAATGAAATTTTCAAATTTACCCATTTTCCAGAACATTCCAGATAGATTCAGTGCTGAGTAGCTGATACAGAATTTTCTCAAACTTACACAAATTTTCTAGAATGTTGTAGACCTTATGAGAATTTTCTAGAACTTTCCATAGTAATATATATATATATACAGGGACTCGCCACTTCAGTTTAGTTCTAGCTGCCTAAGTGAGCACATAGACATACCTGATTTTATCAGAGATGACATCAAAAGCTGCAAGTATTCTCCAAGACACATTCTGCTGTGTATGTGGCCAATTTATCAAGACAAGAGAAAAACGTACTCTGTGACAGCATCTGCTAAAATGTGTGAAGCCTAAAAGGCATATTTTGGCATGCCTGTCAAGAATCAAGACAAACCTTGGGCATCTCATTTTACCTGCAAACACTGCAAAAATACTCTAGAAGGTAGGACGGACAATTGTTGCTTGCCTGAGTAGTAAGATTTTGTATTATACAAATTTTAAACCTTTTAAAATTTGGTACACCTCAAAGAGGAATACAACAGTGTCAAGACCTTGCTAGAAGCCTTGAAGTATGATGAGTATGGATAGGAGGTTATCAGAGACTTCAAAATGGTGGCATTCTGATGGGTCTCCAAGGAGGCTTTGCCAAGTTTCCTTGTTATCTTTGCCTATGGAACAGCAGGGACACTGCAGCACACTACAACAGGAAGCACTAGCCACAATGGACAGAGTTCTCTGTGGGGATGCACAATGTCAAGTGTGAGCCACTAGTGGACCTCCAGAAGGTGTTGTTCCCACCATTGCACATAAAACTAGGTCTTATAAAACAATTTGTCACAGTTTTTGATAAGGAGTCTGTAGCCTTCAAGTACCTTCGAGACTTCTTCCCTAAGCTGTCTGAGGCAAAGATCAAAGCTGGTGTCTTCATTGGACCACAAATAAAAAAAATCCTGGAGTGCAAAGAATTCTCCAAGAAGATCAGCAGGAAGGAAAAAAAAAAGCTTGTGGAAGCTTTGTCACAGTGGTTCGGGGCTTCTTGGGCAATCACAAAGCCAAAAATTATGTGGAAGTGGTTGAGGCTCTGGTGAAAAACTATGGCAAAATGGGCTGCAGGATGTCTGTGAAAGTCAATATCCTTGACACTCATCTTGATAAATTCAAGGAGAACATGGGAGCATACTCAGAGGAGCAAGGTGAGTGCTTCCACCAAGATATACTGGACTTTGGACACTGCAACCAAGGAGTGTGTAATGAAAACATGATGGGAGACTATATTTGGAGGCTGTTATGTGAAAGTGATTCACATTACAGTTGCAAATCTTGAAAAACTACTCACTTCTAAATATTTTTGTTAATTTTTGAATAACTTTAGTATAAATACATGTAAATCTTGATTCATATGTTGTTTTATTCACACCTTATGTAAATGAAAATGTGAAAATTTGCCCATTTTTACATAGTAAAATAGGTTAATTTCTAAATTTCATTATCCAGGTCACTAAACAAAGTTTGAAGGGAATAATGGCCATTTTATGTACTTTTACAACATAAGCAATTAAGAAATAACACATGCTATCCAGGAACAAAATATGTTTTACATAGGGTAATAAAAAAAAATTACAACTTAGAAATGTAAATATGACACATCTAATTTGTACATTCCATAATATATCTCATACTCAGAGATTTCATAACTGGAAACTTCTGAACATGAGTTCACTTGATTCAAATAACATTATCCACATCTGAAATGAAGTTCAAAATTTTAGCTCATGTAAGATACAAATATTTTCAAAAATGTATATTTTTCTATAGTGTCAGAGCAAAGGTTTGACTGTGAAGGAAAAAAAAAGTTGCATAGATGTTTCTTAATTTAGTCTGATGTATTTTTACAAACTTTTACTTTCTGTACTATTATTTAATATTACTTTACAATTCTGCTATCATAAAAACAATGGTAAAAACTTTAATAATGCACATAAAATTAAAAAGTCAAAGCCTGATCCAAAATTTGATGATGGGAATAACTACTACATACATAAATATATTATTTAACTACAATTTCTTGCTGATTTATCACAACCAGCAATATTCAATTAGTATGGACAGTCTAAATCAATTTCATTTAAAAACAAAACACAAAAACAGTAAAAAATCAGATGACAAAACATTAAAGATTTTGTTCAGACTCTTATTTCCAGAAATAATACTAGTTCAAGAACAAACATGAATGACCTAAATGCTAAAAAGCAAACAAAATAGAAAAAATGAGAAAGGTCTTATTAAAATAAATACATCAAGAACATTATGATGTAAAATAAGTAAAATAGGAAACATCAATCTACCAGATAAATATTTCTTATACTCAGCCTTTCTCTGGAAGTTTTTCACAGCTCACAGAAGAAGGAAAAAAAACAAACTCTAAATAAATATTACTATAATGTAACTGATTTTAATAACAAACACCATAACATTACTAAATATTATGTTTGGACCATAAAGCCACTAGAGTTAAGAAACATTGTGTGTTCAAAGGTTCAAGTATAAATCCTTTTGATAATGCAGTAGAAGCAAATTACTTTAGGCTAAGCATTTACAATGACTTAAATGTTTACAATCTGTCAGAAGTATATTTATATTAACATGTCAATTATTTTTTAATTTTATTTTTATGCTAAGCACTTCACTGTCTAATGTTTAAGTACTAAATAACTATGAAGAACATAGCATCAAATCACACGAGATGAGGTGTTAAAATGCACTTACAACTCTATTCTTGATCATTGATGAGAAACAAAGCAGTAAATTACAATAGCTAATTACTTTAACATTTTAAGACAAAATGTAGAATTTAAAACATATAAACATTCATTTTTTTCCAAGATATGGATATAAAAAAGGAATTTTATATAATAAAGAAAAACATGTCAGGGTTCAGATAAAACTAGTTATTTGGACTGTAGTGTGCTTCAGTGAGGAAAAAGCAAACGGATGTTACTAATGGAGTTAAATTCAAATTGAACCCTTATTACCAGTGAATTGCCTCAGAATTCTGCAATGCATCTGTGTTTTTCTTATTTAATGATATTGGGCAGGAAGATTAATAGCTTGTTGATGCCATTAGTTATGCTCCTAAGTATTTCTAGTTGTATTACATATATTGAGGTATTACACATTGACTTGATGAATAAGGTAAGTTTGACAATATTTGGTAATTTATATTAAATGCAATGTTATAATAAATTACAAATTTAATACAAATGAAGCCCATTCAACAGTGACTGAAGAAGATATTGGCAGAGTCATGGGCAAGTCACAGAGCACTGCTCTACTGTTAATAGTACATTATAAAATATTTTGAATGTTTTTACAGATATGATTAGAAAAGGTAAGTACAAATGACTAGTTAAACCTCAAAAGGAATATTGAGTGCAGCTTTGGTAACTTTGTTTAAAAAAAGAATAATAACTTAGTAGAAAGGGTTCACATGAGGACTACTAGTACAATTCCAATGACGAAAGAAATATCTCTTATGGAATTAGTCAATGTCAACAGTTTACAGAAATAATCAATGATTTGCTGAAAATAAATAAATTTGAAATTTTAGTTTTATAAGGGATGGATATCTAACCACAGCCTTGAAAGACCAAATGAAATATTGCTGTCTACAGGTTATTTTAACTTGATAAAAGTAAACTAAAAGGTGATCTAATTTATGCTTACAAAATTATCTGAGGGATAAAAACAAAGACCTATGAAGTTTTGGCACTATATTCTGAAAACAACTTGACATCAGAACATGTGGTTGAGATTTATAAAAAATAAGTTAGGCTTCAGTTATATTTTATTTTTCCAACACGATGGCTGCCATATGGAATGTGTTACCATTGGCAGTAATGCGAGGTAAGCATTTTACAGGCATTAAGGATAAATAATTTCCTGAATAATAAAGAGTCATTTTTTTTTATAAAGAGGGGATCCACAAATACATTATGAATAAACACTTTTAGTATAAAACCCATAAGATACTATCATTGCCAAAAGTTAATATTTTACCTATAGGTTGAGAGTTGTCTAAATTAAAATATGTATATATAATTGTAAAATTACTAAGAATCATCAAAGACAACTAAAATTATCTGCTACTTTCCAGAGTCCCCTCTGAGTTGCTTTCAGTAAGAGAATACAGGAAAATTCAAGACCACTTTCACCTCAGAAAAATAATGTAAATAAGTAACAAAAATCTGGAATTTATTAACAAAATAATACACTCTTGAATTACATTTTGGCAAATCATTTTCAAACATGGATGGGCAAAAAATAAGAAAAGTATATTAGAATGCAATTCAAAAATTAAGAATAAAGCATTTCAGACACAGAAGTTTATAAAAGTTTAACACTTATAAACAGTATCTTTCAAATGTATATGTTAGCCTAAATTCACTCTTGAAACTTAAACTATTAATAAATATGATAAATATGCCCATGCTATATAAAGTGTGAAAACAAATAAACAATAAAAATGTAATGAAAACTGTAGAGAAACGTAATTAAATTTGTACCTTTATTTCTTATTTCACTTCTGATTTCTGGTACTAAAAATTCTAGAAAATTTAAAACTATAAATAACTCAAACTTCTGAAAACTTGCTACAAAAATCTAAGCAATATTTTAACGATCTTATTCGTAAAAATATTTCTTCTACCGAATAAGCTGAGTTATTATACAACTTCAAACGTATACCATATTTATAGGCTCAAACTTACAAATGCATACTAACAACGTTTGTACAAATACAATATTATTAGGCCCGAATTTAGGGGAGTGTTAGGCTTAAGGTCAACACTATAGTATTACTGTGAAAGTTGTTATAACGAGGCCCACCGAGTCCTCGGTAATTTGCTGTAAACTGAATATATAAATATACAAATAATGTAAAAATTAAAAAATATATACGAACCAATATTCTTTTGAAAAGAGCATTCTCTTTGGGAGGAAGAGGTTGGCTTGGGGACATTTATAAGCCTTTAAATGTTCAGCTATTAAAAACTACAACGATTATTTCATCCACACTCGTGCTAGAACCTCGTGGAAAATCCAAAGATGGCGGAATTTTACTCTCGTTCTCGTATTAAAAAATTAATTTTTCAAAAACGTTTTCTTAGTCTTCTGTGTGATTTCTTTTGCGTTATAATTTAGATACGTAGTATAAATCTTTAAAATATTAATTACTAATCACAAAATAATCTTTTGCGATATAAAGCATGAGTAACGATACATAATCCCAGACGACATTGTGCTATGATATCACTTAAAAGTGATAAAGTCGCGTTTAGAGGTCTCTACATTGAAATATCTAAACTTTTAATAATATTAAAATAAACAATAGCATATAGTTAACAGTTGTTCTGTGTATAACACTGAATTTTGCGCTTTTTAAAGGATTGTTTAAGCAACGCAACTGAAGCGGATATAAATAATAATGAAATTTATACGTTTACTTGCATGTAAAATTCGTATATTCGATATATTTCAAATTTGTTTCAATATTATGAAAATAAATGCTGATTTTTATATTTTGTAAAAATTACCGAAAAATATGTTCTGACCCAAATAAAAATATGCTATAGAAATAGCATCAAATCAACACTTTTTGGAGTGGACTTTATTGAAGGTTGTCTAAAGATAGAGCCAAAATAAAGTATTCACATGAGAACCTTTGGCATAAAAAAGAGATCGGTGGGCTAGAGCGTCTTTGTAAATATATTTATGGATTTATTTATTAAGGAAAATTACTTACAACTGTTTGTTTGTTTATAATTAGACACAAAGCTCTTCAATGGGTTACCTGAGCTGCGCTCACCACGGTATAAAAACCAAGTTGTTAGCATTGTATATCTGCAGATATACTGTTGAGCCACTAGGTGCTACTTATGAGTGAAGATAGCAGTTGTACCAATATGGAGATTAATGTTACACAAAGGCTATCTGCGCTATCCGTCCCTAATTGAACAGTATACTTCTAGAAGAAAGGTAGCTAGTTATCACCTCCTACCGCTAATTCTTGGGGTACTCTTTTAGCAGTGAATAGTAAGATTGACCAACACATTATAACACCCACATGACCGAAAGGGCGAGCATATTTTGTGTGACGAGGATTCGAACGCCTTAACCTCCTGGTCATGCCAGGCTTGTGTATGGAAGCATATAATGCTAAAATAATACAAAGTAGTAAACAACGACTTATAAGCTTAATGGTTTATTTTTGAAGGAACATACTAGATGTTTCGATTGAACAGTTGTCCGTGTTCTTTGGGTCCTATTAAAACATCTTGTACATTCACCCAAAAGTAACCCACTTTAGTTAAACAGTTTTTTGTGCTCTTCCAAATGTGTGACCAGGTACAACTTTAGCTCCATTAGTTTTTGAGTTGTAACGCCAGTATTTATTGCTTGCTATTTGCTTTCTTGGCCATATTGAGTTATTGGTTGAAACATATAACTTTGTCTACTTTTTTTTTTGCTTGGCAAAATACAGCTCCAATGGCAAAAAGTAACATCGGGAAAAGTCATGTGTTCAGGAGAAGACTTCACCCAGTACTTCTCTTTTACAAAGTTCTCCAGTTATAAGTTCTATCTCTTGGTAGCGAGTACTTCTCCTTACATAAAATGTAATTCAAATGTCAGCAAAAACAGAAAACTCTGCAATAATATCCTAAAAAAGTGAAACATTTAGTAACATATGACGGCCGTTTTAGCTACTACATTCGAGCAGGGACATTAGAAATTGATATTGGCACTATATGCTATATATTATTTAGATACGAAACTGGGTTAGACGTGATAAACTACCGCATTGTTGGTTTCACCTACAAAGAACGCTTCTGGATATCATTTGACTTCTCCCAGAAACTGAATGAGAAAATAAGTATTTGTTCTATTTTATTAATTACTTCATCAGTTGGGCTATACTTTACCACGGTCCATAGTTATGTTACTGAAACAATGGCTAGATAGATTCGACGCACCAAAAGAAATACATACACAGTAGAGAATTAATTTTTACCAGCCAGCTGTTCTCCGACGTGGACAAAGCGTTGACATGGTGAAGACGTACACTTTAGTATCTGTTTCGGAGGGTCTAAAGACGTGTAGAATGGATATGAACTGTATTAGTTGACATGCACAAGTTTGCACATCAACAATTAGCAGTTGGTGTCTTATGGTAGATAATATTATGACACAACAATGAAAGAGCGTTTATTTCAGTGTGAAAATTGAGTTTAGCTTCGGTAAATGCCAACTGCACATAAACTATTTGATCTGGTTACCTTAGTTTACACCCAACACTCTTGACAAATGATTTCATCAATGTATGAGATACAGTGGTTATATGGCACACACAGAACATGACAACAAACTGTTACTATAAATTATGAACACCCTTTTGTGCAGTGGTTTGACAAAGAACTGGAAGTTGATACCAGTGAGAGTGATAAGCATAGAGATAAATATTTTGATCAGTCACTGACTGTAAGATCATCAACTGATAGGAAATATGAGTCCTTGCTTTCCGAAGTATTACATTAAGTTATTTTCACTTGTTGACCTGCATCTAGAGCAATTGTTTTATCAAAAAATCAATGACTAAAGAAGTTTTGTGGACTCTGCTTTCTGAATTATTAAGTGGCACTGTCTTACTAATAAAGTGTATGAGCTATCACTAGTTAGTTAAAAGATTTGTCAATTAATAGGTCGACGGAACAAAATGAAATTTGTGATCCTTACTTTCTGAGCTACTGAGCTGGATTTAGCACATGCTATCCTCAGAAGATCAACTATTAGCTGATCAATTACTGCACTTTTAAGATAATTGGTGTTTGTAATGACTAGAACATATTCAGTTTGTACAACTAACATGTTAGTTAGTGGTTCAAAAACTCAACCAAAAGAGCTTTGTGACTCAAATTTCCAAGCTATTGAGTTCTTTTCTCTAATAAAGCAGTCGTTCAGTGCTTCATTAGAAACTCTTTATCTACATGAGCGGTAAAAGTGTTCAAAAATTACTCACAGAACCTGTCAATACATATGAGTGTATATAACACCTCCACTAACAGTCAGCATTTGTTCTGTAAGTCAACACAGAATATAAATCATGTTCTAGCAGAAATGAAGTGATCTTATTTCATTGGATTTTTTTTTTTTTTTGTTATTAACTACAATAATGGAATCGACTCATGTACGGTGACCTGATAAGTCTGGTTTGTTATTTCACTATGTATAGTCAAGGTTGGTATAAGATATTGATTAACAAGTAGGATAGCAATAGAGTGAGTATTAATCTTGGTTAGTGAATTATATGCAGGATTACACTTGTTTCTCAATGGTTGAGAATAACTTGAGTTTCACGACTCAAAACTGTCGGTGTAGTTCACGGGAATAATTTTTGTTGTTTAATTTCGCGCAAAGTTACACGAGGGCTAGTAATTCGTTGGTAAAAGAGTTGACGGTGGGTGGTGGGATTGACCGTAACATTATGACGTTCCCACGGCTGAAAGGGCGAGCATGTTTGGTGCGATGGGGATTCGAACCCGCGACCCTCAGATTACGAGTCGAGGGCCTTAACCACCTGGCTGTGACGGGCCTCACAGCAAATAAACAGAAATTATTACCAAAGCAATAGAGCTGTTCTGCCCGTGTACAAATGAGAATGTCTGTGTGGTGTTACACGTGTACACAGTAGTGTACAAATGAGAATGCCTGTGTGGTGTTACACGTGTACACAGCATTTGACAGAATCATTCACGAGTGTTGTATAACACAAGGGAATCAATCACTAGTAACAGATAAGAAACTACGAGATTAGAATGACAAGATCTTGAAGTATGAAGCTATGTTTGTTGGCCTGTGAAGCATTGTTTGAAAGTTTGTGAACCTCTTATTTGTAATAATGTGAACGAAAGAATATTTTAGTTTTAACGTAGTAATGTCTGGCAAGTAGTTAGTTTATATATACACAAAAGACGACAATAATACGGAGACTCATGCGATGATAGTCAGAAAACATCATTTGACCCATTGTATTGTTAGTAGTAGTAGTATAATAAGGTAAGTCTGGGTTATTCTTTAAGCAATTAGATAAGTATGCTTAATAGCTGGAGATATTGTCAAAATACCGATCATAAAGTAATGCAGTCTCCGAATATATGAGTTGTGATGTTAAACAGAATAATAAGATTGTACAAAAAGTGAAATAACCATTTTTTTTATTACAACACTCAACATGCAGCGTAAACTATTGCTTATACTAATTCCCCCAACCAATTATCCTTCAAGATCCTGTTCCACACTGCCTAAATGTAACGTTTCTCAAATCACAAGAAATAGCATATTTTCCTAGAGTGACTGGTCGACATACAAGAGGTATCTCGTATGCCTTCAACTTCAGACCAATCATAATCAATTACAATCAAAAATACTTTTCTGTAGCTCAAGTTCCCCAGGAAGACGACGACCTTAAAAGGCTGGGCCGTCTTTCAAAATCGCTTATAATTGTAGATCATACGTCCATTACCAGAGTAATAGTGGGTGGGTGGTACGGTAGTTTCCCACTAACGAGTACCCTGTTGTACAGTAAAGTTTACCCATTGTCAGAAGATCCTCATTTCATTTTATGCTAATTCTGTGAAAAATATTTTATCTGTGTTATTATCTTCATCTAAAAGTTGCTGCTATATTGTATATACCTATCTGTTTAAGAAATTGATTTCACGCATATCGTTATTAAAGATTTCTATTAAGTTGCTTTTCACGTGTTTAATTTCTTGACTAACTGACTTTAAACTTTAGTTAGAAATAAAGGAGAGAGGAGGAGTGTGATATGCAGACATATCACGTTTTCCATTCTTTTATTTGTTAAATAATATATTTTTTTAAATTTCAGCACATTACAAGTCTATTTTTATTATAGAACATTAGCCTAGGAAATAATGTTTTTCTTGTCTTGGTTAATCATACACTAGCCCCTGTCACCACGTGTTTTCCTTCAGAAGAGATCATATGAGTGTGTATTATACAATGAACTGAAACAGTGGCCTGTTCAAGCAGCAAACCATGCTGTGGGGTATGCCGAACTAGCCTTTGCCAAAATGTCACCAGGACGAATAACATTTGCTTCCCTATACCAGGGATCCCAAACTTTTGGTGTTCACAGTACACTAGGAAAATAATGTTAACTTCACAGCACGCTCGTCTATCATCGCACCAGAAAGCAGAACAGTGTTTCTGATTAAAAACACGAAATAAACTAATTTGAGGATATTTTGAATAAGGAAAAATGCTCTCGATTCAATGATAAGGCCACATTGGCCTAAATATACTCGATTATTTTACACAGTTGTGAAAAGCATAATTGATGTCACATATTTACAAAATTTTGTTGCACACCAATTGGGAACCACTGCCTTATACATACATTTTACTCCTCTTTATTCAAATATTTTTGTCCTTCATTGACTCTACATTATAGGTTCTCAACATTTTCGCGCCACTTCATCTATATACTGCTGGCCAAAATCTTAAGGACAATGAGCATAAAGAAAAAATATGCATTTTGCGTTGTTAGATTCAACCACTTATTTGAGCAGAACTTCGAAAGATGAAATTAAGAAAAAATAAAATAAAAATAACAAACCTTTTTAGCATTTAATAGGGAAAATGTGAACTCTATGAAACTAGCCTGAATACTAGCTGGTCAAAAGTTTAAGACCATACTGAGACGAAGCGTTAATTGGTAAACACGTAAGAAAATTAGTCATTTGTATTTAAGCATTAGCGTTGTCAACATCTTTCACTCATATCTCCTGTGTTACATTGGGTAAAAATATGGCAAAGGCTAAAGAGTTGACAGAGTTTGAACATGGCAGAATTGTCGAGCTGCAAAAGCAATGTCTCTCTCAACGTGTCATCGCTGGTGAGATTGGGCATAGTAAAACTGCTGTTGCAAATTTCTTAAAAGACCCTGAGGGATACGGAACGAGAATTTCAAGTGGTCGGTCCAAGAAAATTTCGCCGGCGTTGAGCAGGAGGATTCGACGGGTTGTCCGGCAAGACATCAGCCAATCATCGAACCAGATTAAAGCCCTTACGGATGCAGAATGCAGCTCAAGTGCAATAAGAAGGCATCTACGAGAGCAAGGCTTTAAAAACCGTAAACGTCTTCAAAGGCCACGCCTCCTTCCACACCACAAAACAGCTTGGTAAAACTTTGCTGAAAAGCACTAAACATGAGACATAGAAAAGTGGAAGATTTTGTTCTCTGATGAGAAAAAATTTAACCTGGATGGTCCAGATGGCTTCCAATGTTATTGGCACGATAAGGATATCCCACCGGAGACTTTTTCTATACGACACAGTAGAGGAGGTTCCATCATGACCTGAATTGTTTTCTCTTTCCATGAAACAATGGATCTTCAGGCTATACAAGGGCGTCAAACAGCAGCTGGCTACATGGGCATGTTGGAGAGAGCATCTTTATTGACTGAAGGCTCTCGCTTGTGTGGAAATGACTGGATCTTTCAGCAGGATAACGCTGCAATTCACAATACCCGCAGGACAAAGGACTTTTTCATGGCGAATAACGTGATTCTTTTGAACCATCCAGCGTGTTCGCCGGAACTGAATCCCATTGAAAATGTTTGGGGTTGGATGGCAAGGGAAGTCTATTGGAATGCACATCAATTCTAAACAGTGCATGATCTTCGTGAAGCCATTTTACCACTTGGGATAACATTCCAGCCAGCCTTTTGCAAACGCTTATATCGACCATGCCAAAGCGAATGTTTAAAGTTATTTGCAATGAAGGCCGTGCAACTCACTAGTGAGACCTCTTGTTGGGCATTTCCTACCCTGTTTAGAACTTCTTTTTGGTATGGTCTTAAACTTTTGACTAGCTAATACTTAGGCTAATTTCATAGTGTTCACATTTTCCTTATTAAACACTAAAAAGTTTTGGTTTTTTTATTTTTCCTTTTCTTATTTTCATCTTTCGAAGCTCTACTCAAGTAAGTGGTTGAGTCTAACAACGCAAAATGCATATTTTGTCTTTATGTTAATTGGCCTTAAGATTTTGGCCAGCAGTTTATATATATTGTATTCCTTCTAATTTAAGATACACCCCACTTTTAAAAAGGGATTTCAAGGGAAAATTTTTGGATGATAATTAGAAAGGCGTAAATATGTTTTAAAATAGTTTGTTAACAAACCAGAAATGTTAATTAATGTATTTAAAATGAAATATAATAAAAATATATCAAATATACAGGAGATTTAAAATTTTCATTACAATAATTTTTTTCTTGCTTTCTTTATTTAATCAGAGTGTTACTCTGATGTTTCTGTTGACTCACTGTTATATTCTGAAGTTGACGCATCTTCATTGCTTGATTCACCACTGTTCCAATGAATGTCATATTGGGTTCCATCTTCTGCATCTTCTAAAGCAAAAATCGACAGGGTGCTTTTGTACATGTATGCACGTTTGTTTGTTTTTTTCCCCACAAATGAACGTTGTAAAAATCACATATCTTTACTCTTTTGGGATCTCTTTTATTTTTCCTGGTTATCTGAACATATTTCAATGGTACTAACACTGTTAACTAGTTTTTAATGTTGTATCCTTTCAAATATTGACAAGAGACAGAAATGTTAATAAAGATGGATTGTGTTTATTCAGTTGATTCAAAAAGCAAGAAAATATTTTGAAGTAGGAAATGAACTTGCACTTTCAGTTCATCACATGTAGACAGATGTCAGGCTGAGGTGGATGAACCAAGTAGCAATTTTATTAAAGAAATGTGAGGCAGAACAGTAGTAAATTTAAGTTTCCAGACTTATGGTGCAAGAAAAGTAGTCAAAATGTGTACAAGTACAACCAACATTCACAAGTTGTAATACAAAGTATCAAACAAGTGTCTTTATATCAGCTGTTCATACAGAAATTATAAATATTAAAGATGTATCATCTTACACAGAAAATATACTTAAGGAAACACTAGTAAAAGATTATAGTAACAAATGCAAATATCCCAAAAGCAAAAAATAAAAAGGATGAACAAATACTGGTGTTTTTGTGCTGTCAGTATTCAGTATCAATTTTTCTGATTATGGAACACAAGCATGAATCCTTTTATAAACTACAGCCATTAGTGAACCTAGACATGACATACTTTTTAAGATTTTCAAGTTTTTTTTAACTCAGTTGATTCTGAATCCAGATATTTTCATTATTTCACTAATTTTCCTATTGATGAAAAAGTCCTAATATACACAGTTATTACAGTTTTGTTCTTAGTGTAGTAAAACATTTTAAAAAAAATATAAGCACATTTAGTCAAAACTGGATAAATTATTTTTTATTCTAAATTCACTTAATTCCAATGAGCTGACAATTAAAGGCTCTTTCTACTTTTACACAAAAAAATGTCCAAAATTACTAATTGTGATGAATATATCCTTTCTATTTTCAACATTGAATCTTTATTAACTAATATTATACTCAAAGAAATAATACAATTAATCCTAACGACCCTTTTCCCTAACAAAAATGAAAAATACACGAGTTTCGACTGCAAACACTTCAAAGAATTACTCAAACTTTTCCTCAAAGATATTCACTTCTTCTTCTTCAATAGTCAACATTTTGTATCTTTTGAGGCTCCAATCTCACATACAGTTCTTGGAAAACTTAAATTCTAAAAATCCTAATTAATATGAATGATGTTATGAGTTTTGTGAAAGAGTATAAATAGTATTGTGACAGTATATGATACCATTACCATTTTAAAACTTTGTTAATCATTATCTTATATTGATAGAAATAATATTTGTTCTGGTTACTTCACTATGGCAAAACATTGTTAATTTCTTCTGCCGGTTTCGTAACTTCAAGGTTCGCTCTTCAGGAAATAGTTCTACTGAGAAACTTTAACAGAAAAACATACAAATACTGCTTTTCAACTAATTAATATACTTTAATAATACAAATACAATTTATTTGTTATATAATTTCACATTTTTACTTACTTTTTGTTTTATGTAAGTCTTAGTAAATGTTTTCATGATTTCACTATTCCTATCATCTTTACACATCCAATTTATTCTTGCCCTCTGACCATAAGGCACGATAAGGATATCCCACCAGAGACATTTTCTACACGACACAGTGGAGAAGGTTCCATCATGATCAGGGGAGCTTTCTCCTTCCATGGAACAATAGAGCTTCAGATTATACAGGGGCGTCAAACAGCAGCTGGCTACATGGGCATGTTGGAGAGAGCATCCTTATTAACTGAAGGCCCTCGCTTGTGTGGAAATGACAGAATATTTCATCAGGACAACGCTACAATCCACAATGCTCACAGGACAAAGAACTTTTTCATGGTGAACTGAACCCCATTGAAAATGTTTGGGTGTGGATGGCAAGGGAAGTCTATAGAAATGGATGTAAAATCCAAAAGGTGCATGATCTTCGTGAAGCGACCTTCACCACTTGGAATAATATTCCAGCCAGCCTTCTGCAAATGGTTATATTGACCACGCCAAAGGAATGTTTGAAATTATTCGCAATGACGGTCGTGCAACTCACCACTGAGACCTCTTGTTGGGCACTTCCTATCCTGTTTCGGACTTCTTTTTGGTATGGTCTTAAACTTTTGACCAGCTAGTATTTAGGCTAATTTCATAGTGTTTACGTTTTCCCTAATAAATGCTAAAAGTTTTTTTCTTTCATTTTCTCTTTTCTTATTTTCATCTTTCGAAGCTTTACTCTAATAAGTGAGTCTAACAACGTAAAATGCATATTTTTTTCTTTGTGTTCATTGGCCTTAAGATTGGTTTAAAGAACCATATTTTCATGTTTTCTCTTTTAAGACATATAATGTAAAACATAAAATATTACTCTTAAAAATATTTTATAAATTTTTGACGCCCCCAGCGGCATGTCTGCGAATTTACTACGCTAGAAACCTGGTTTTAATACTGTGGTGGGCAGAGTAGAAATAACCACTTGTGTGTGAGCTCAACTTCAAATAATTAATCACTCAATTAAATTTTTAGCGCCATTTTAAATAGGTAGTAGTAGGAGTGCAGAAGAAACTGTTTGTGTAAAGTTATTAAGTTGGTTGGTTGGTTTTTGGAATTTCGCACAAAGCTACTCGAGGGCTATTTGTGCTTGCCGTCCCTAATTTAGCAGTGTAAGACTAGAGGGAAGGCGGCTAGTCATCACCACCCATCGCCAACTCATGGGCTACTCTTTTACCAACGAATAGTGGGATTGATCGTAACATTATAACGCCCCCACGGCTGAAAGGGCGAGCATGTTTGGCGCGACGGGGATGCGAACCCGCGACCCTCAGATGGCCTTAACGCGCTGGGCCATGCCAGGCCCAAGTTATTAAGAATTTTGAAACACTGAAAACAGTTACTGAGACTTATAGAGAAAACAAATAGTAGTAAAAGAATGAAAAATATAGGATAAATTATTGCTATTTCTATTATAATAAAAATAAAGTATAAATATAATAACATCTTAATTTGTAAAGGGAAATTTATTGACTAATTATGTATTTTTTTAAATTCGTAATTTACTATTTTACATAGGTTTGTATGATTAAAAATAATGTATGTTATTATTTTAGATTATTTATGTTTAGTTAAGAAACGGTATTTGTATGTTTTTGTTACAGGTTCTCAGTAAAAAAACTATTCCTAAAAGTTACCTTTGACCTCAAAATTCTGGTGAAAGAAGAAATAAAGGTGAGATACTCCATTGTTTAATTGGATATACTTGTATTATATTTACCTGGAATAAATTTGGTTTTATCAAATAATCGATATCTTTTACAGGAAGATAAACTTTGATAATTGAGTAGCTAAAATATATTAATATTGATATTAGGAATATATTAAACTAATCTCATTTTTAAGTATCACGTCTGTAGTTTTTAGTATTTTCGCCTAGCAATATCTAATGTAAATATTAATCTGTTCTTGATATATAAATCTGTAATGATTTGTTATTTTTATAATTTAACAACACTTCGAGGAATATAAATGAAGAACAAATAATATTAATGTTAAATTATTTTCAACGATAATGAGATTTATCGATACAAATTTACGTCCAATATACGTTTATAGCTAACATTACTTTGTGCACGTGACAACCTGAGAGAAATTCCGTTAACCACCTGGTCCATCAGAACTTATAACTAAGTTAAAGTTCATGCGTCTCAGACTGAAAAACATATTTGTATATTTTTGTTGATTATTGAAATACAATAAAATTATTTTAAATATAATAGATAAATACGTTAATGAACTAAATCCTTAATGTGAGAGAATCAAACTTAAAGTATATTTGAGTTTACTTCAGAAGAGTGGATTGAAGACTGTATATTAAAATCACAATATACATTTAATATATATAAACATATATTTTAAGTGTAATATAAGCTCAATATGTATAAACATTTATTTCAGGTGTAGGTACAATAATGATTAATTACATTTTTTGGGATTCACTCTGTAGTTGATCTGTATTTTATGTGTCAGTAGATTTTTTATTTAATTAGATGCATATGAAGAATGTTATTATGTTTCTCCAATCACTTGCCCAGCGTGGCTTAGCAATTAAAATAGGTTCGCAGTTCTATTTATGTTATTGTGGATTTACTCTCTTGATTTTTCAGGCCGTGAATTCGTAATAAGATTGATAGTGAAATCACGTAATTCGATTATAGTAGCTCACACGTTTTTAGCGGATGGTGTTCACCAATAACTTTCTTTCTAGTCTCTCAGTTGAATATTAAGGACGAACGGCACAGATGCCTCTTTTAATCCTTTTGTTTTCGTTCAAAGCTAGAGTTATATTGACTATTCATCTCTGATTTTGAATATGCAGAACTACACATGGGTTTGTTTGTTTTCTACATTTTGCCCAAAGCTACAAAGCCGTTTCTATGTTAGCAGTGTAAGACTAGAGGGAAGGCAGCTAGTCAACAACAACTACAGCCAACTCTTGAGCTTCTCTTCAACAAACGAAGAGTGGGATTGACCATCACTTTATGACGCCCCCAAGTTGAAAGGGCGAGCAGGTTTGATGAGACGAGGATTCGAACCAGCGACCCTCAGATTACGAGCCAAGCGCCCTAACTACCTGGTCTTGCCGGGTCGAACTAGACATGGCCCACATTTGACTTGTGCATAGTAAGAATGATCGTCACAATATAATAGCCACAAGGCGGTAACGACAGCCATTTTTGGTGGCAGGATTTGATCTGGCGACTGTAGTGCACTAACCACCAATCTACGCGAGACAATCTTTTATACAGAGTTGCAAAAATATTCGAAAACAAACAACATCATTCGGTAAATCTGAAATAATACAAAATCTGTTTACAGAAAGTAATAATTTTTGCTTTCAAACTAAATTTTTCTCTCCAGTGGTAAATCTGAAGGCTGATAACGTTGAAATTAAGTTTCGTTACCACTGGTGGGACAGCATATAATGGCGGCACCAGGATATTTTCGTTGGGGGGGGGGGGGACTGAGGTACTACTGTGAAGGGACTTCCCAAAATGCTATCAATATGAAGTATAGATGGTAAATTATAATAATGTAAATACCAAGGTACATTTCAGAAAGCTGTGCTATTTTGAACTGCGTTTTCAATGCAGTTTTCATTGAAAACTCATACTCTGATTAATAATTCATTATTACAAATTAGAAATAATCTGTTTATGAAAATATGCGTATATGTAAAAGAGGAAGCTCACCTAAATTCCACCCAAGGTAATACATAATAATAAAGAAAATCAAGATTAGCTTAGATTGAACATTTAATATACCATTAAGAGTAAACCTACAAATCAAAAGAAATATAACATAAAGACATAATTTACATAGCAAAAACGAATTATCCCATGTGAAGTTAACACACTCTGAGGAAAAGTAAGGTCACTATCAGACTAACTATTTTTCATCATGTTGTGTTTATAGTCAATGTTACTTCAAAACAATGCGCCTGTTCTGGTGATTGGCAACAAATGTGTCTATAACAGTATCAATATCGAGTTGTTTTGCCCTCCTGGAGTTTACTGATATGACAGCAAGGTTGCTGGTGCAGTTGTTACCACTGCTGTTGCGCAAGTATGTTTTGAAAAGCTTCAGACATGAGAAACTTCTCTCACAGGCAACTGAAGTGACAGGCAGGGTCACAGCGATGTATACTAGTTTGTGGAGATCCATGAAGACATCCTTGTATGGCTCCAGCATGGTTGCAAGCTCCAATGGTGAGGATACTTCCTGCCCCTTGTCTTTCTTCCTGGCAATTAGCCAGTTCAACTGGTGGACCTCCACTACGAGGTCATCCTCTGCCACATCATAATTTGCTGCCATTCCTAAGAGTGCTTGCTTGTCCAGAAATGTGGAGTGCTTGGGGTTCAATGCAGTTGCACCCATCAGAACACTGCAGGCATCAGAGGAGAATTTTCTATTCAGCTCATTGAGCATCCTGTCTATGATGGCATAGAAGGTGTGTCTTCTGGCATTTGGTGTTGGTTCATCTCTTTGGGCAGTATTAGATGTGATTATGATTTCGTCCAGGTGTCTGGGGGTAGATCGCTGTCCACCTTGATGCACCATCTCAGTGAGTATTCCCACTTTCTTACATATATCCTCAGCAGACTCTTCCAAGTCTTTCCATACTGCTTCAGTTCTCATTTCTGAGAGACCAGAGATGACAGATTGTACTAGGTCCTCTAAAGAGGCCAGCTGCAGGTCAAGTGACTGGAGGTGGTCTGATAGCTGTTTTGTCATCAGCAGTAGTTTTTCTATGGTCACTAGACTGGTTACAAACTGCTGATCTAGGAGGATGCACAGGCCCTTTGATTCAGTGGCTCTGTGGACATTGTCCTCCTCCACAAGACGCTTTTTCCTGCATCGATAGCATGTTGGATCCTTGCACCCTATGTTTTCTGCAATTTAAACTCTGCCCAAGCTTGCATGGCAAACTTGTGTTCTGCAGAGTTATCATTGGACTTCAGTGATGTGGTCGCCTTCTTCCAATTCCAGAAGCCTTTATGGGTGAAGAACTTCTCAGTTTTTCTGAAGTGTGTGTGACTGAAAAGTAGAATGCAGCATCTTGGGTCACAGAGTACTCCAACTACGAGTGCTGATCACGCCAATTCTTGTTGAATGACCTTGATTGGCTGCTGTATTCTGTGGTCGGGTATCTCTTCAAGTGCAACAAAATCTGTAAAAACCAGATTTAGTCATGCTGAACTTAATAAAATAATTTCAGAAGACAAAATTAAGTGTGCATTTCTAAATGTAGACATTGAATTGCATATATTTTTAACATTAATGGTCCCAAACTGCACAGCTGAGTATTTATTTTTCTGACTCAAGCATATTAAACATTCCACCAGAATAAGAATGTAACAAGACAGGCTGCTAAGTATAGAAGCAGATTTGTTATGCCAAATTAGTTTTGAGGACTTAAATCAAAGACTTTGCAATTCAAAAATCTAGAAGAAATTTTTTAAATTTAAATAAATATTTAGTTATAAGTAAATAATTTACTTACAGGGTTTTAAGTTCAAAGTGAGAAACTGTTAACATCAAAGTGAGAATTTTTTGAATAAAAGGGTTTTGAGTAAGATTTTCATTTTTGTTAACATCAAAGTGAGAATTGTTAACTCAGAGTGAAAACAAATATACAGTAAAAATAATTATTTTTAATTATCATTAATCAAAGAAGAGATTTCCCTCATCATTTATAAATAAAAGGCCTCAGTCATTGCTTGATTTTGATCTATGCCCAGTCTGTTAAATAAATAAAATAAAGTTTTTATTTAATGTAGTTGTGGGGGTCTGACCTGGAAGAAAACTGAAAAATGGTTATAAATTTTCAAACTTTTATTTCACTTTCAGCACTTACTGAGTTTTAATGTCTTGTCAGTTAAGCAATGGAGGGGCTGAGGGGGGGCACCATTGTTGGGCTGTGCTTAGGGCATCAGTTGCTCTTATTCTGACCCTGAGTGTTGGGCTTCTGTGAGTCGAGCTGTATAAAACAACAAGGGTATTTTCACCAAACAAAAGAGCAAAAGTCTCATCAAGAGAAGATAATCCCCCTTTTGAGGCCATGTTAAGAAATTTCCATCAACTTCCAACTTTCAAGGTGATTTTTAAGTGATCCTTGACATTATATTTTGAATGCCTACCAAGAAGAGAAATCACCCTGACAGTGATAGTGTTTGGTAAAACACAGAAGAAAACTTGGCAAGTATTCAAGCTTACTCTAAGATATTTGAAAACAACAAAATCCAAGAGATACAAAAATGTAAACTTGGGCTTCTGTGAGTCAAGCTGTATGAAACAACAAGGGTACTTTCACCAAACAAAAGAGCAAAAGCCTCATCAAGAGAAGATAATCCCCCCTTTGAGGCCATGTTAAGAAATTTCCATCAACTTCCAACTTTCAAGGTGATTTTTAAGTGATCCTTGACATTATATTTTGAATGCCTACCAAGAAGAGAAATCACCCTGACAGTGATAGTATTTGGTAAAACACAGAAGAAAACTTGGTATTTTCAGTATCAGATTTCTGCAAAAAAAACAACAGCAAGTAACACATAAACTTATTTCTTACACAACCTTTGAGATGCAATGCTGCAAGTGATAAATCAAGTATAAATTATATGCACTTTAAGGTATACATATAGTTTCAAAATTTTGTAATACTTTTTCTTTCATAAATTATGTTGAAGAATACTGGAGAGGTCTGGAGTATTATATGTATTGTTCCAATTTCATTAACTAGCAGCACTAAACAATGTGTGATATCTAACGTGTATAATGTTAAATATTTAAACAATAAACATTCTAAGTTTGATTTGCTGAATCATCATCCATGAACTTGAAGCATAATGGTAATCCTTTTGTATAAAAAAGTAGTTAATGCAAACACATAACCACAGAATTCAAATCTGCATAATTACATTGTAGATGTTATTAGAATCCACAGATATGATAACAAGGATATTAAGTGATTTTTGTACAGTTGAAGTATCTTGTAAAAAGTTACCATAAAAATCATAAAACATTCTGCTAAATCATACGAGTTCAAATGTCTATAATTTTAACTGCAGCATTTTCTTAGAATTTATAAAATGCTAAACGTTTTTTTTTCTATAATAAAGCATTTACTTCATAAGGTTAGAGGTGATAATTGTGAACACTTAAATGTATTATATAGTTATTTAAAAACCAAAAAATTAATGGTATAAAAACCAGTTTTTACTGAGTATGTAATAAATCTAAACTTGGCTGAATGTTTCAAACACTTATATATATAATGAACAATAAAACATAAATTTTAACCAATAAGCATATATTCAAATTTCATATTGTTAATAAAGAATTGCAAATATTAGTCAATCAAGATACTGTTCTTGTTCTAAACAGATTACCATATACAAAGCTTAAATCAAAACCAACACTGTACAAATCTAAAGTTAAAAGCATTGTTTAATTGGTTACAGTAAGTTTTAAAAACTAGCTTACATTAAATCATTTAATTAAATCATAATTCAAATCAATTAATTAAATCAATTAAATCATATGCAATTTTTATATTAAAGAAGGTAGCTTTAAAGCAGATATTTTCTTGAGGAAACAAAAATATTCTTAAAAATAAACTTGGATTTTTGAATTAGTTTAGAAAAAAATTACATTTATATGAATATTACATTTAGCCTATTATGATCATGATATTATATTATGACATCAATAACATTTTATAATTGATATTTTGTCATTTTGTAATATTAATTTAGTGTAAACTGTGATTTACAAAAAAAAAAAGTTCAAATTTACATTTTCATACAAATCCAGGGAAAATTGCAACTTGTATAAGTGTAAACAATGCACATAAGAATATTTCTGGTGATCATTATGGATTTTTATTTGCTGATAAACATATCATCTCTTAAGAATACAGTTAACAAAGGTATGAATATCTTGTGGTTTTCCTCCTCTGTCTGAGGATTTACTATTACAAGTCTCTTCACATCATGTGTTGTGAGGTCATAAAACTAAGTAAATGGGTGGGAATAATTACTAATACGAAACGGTCTAGAAAATAGCAACACTGAACAAATGTTTTAAATATTCGATAAAGAAGATATTAACTATATAGAGTGAGTAAATTACTGAAGTGAAGCAAGTAATAATATATGGTTTTATATGAAATTTTGAACAAAGAAAATTCAAATAAACTACAGGTTTTGGAATTTTTATAGACATTCTCTTTACTCCTTGGCCTGGCATGGCTTAGCGCGTTAAGGCGTGCGCTTCGTAATCTGAGGGTCGCGGGTTCGCGCCCGAGTCGCGTCAAACATGCTCGCCCTCCCAGCCGTGGGGGCGTTATAATGTTACAGTCAATCCCACTATTCGTTGGTAAAAGAGTAGCCCAAGAGTTGGCGGTGGGTGGTGATGACTAGCTGCCTTCCCTCTAGTCTTACACTGCTAAATTAGGGACGGCTAGCACAGATAGCCCTCGAGTAGCTTTGTGCGAAATTCCAAAAAACAAACAAACTTTACTCCTTTGTGTATATGTGGCGTTAAATTATATATATATTTTTAAAATGCTACGACAATTTTCTCTAATGAAAACATCTAAATCCTAATTTCTAGTAAGTGTTATTATTATTATTATAGGCCCGGCATTGCCAACCGCGTTAAGACGTTCGACTCGTAATCCGAGGGTCGCAGATTCGAATCCTGGTCGGGCCAAACATGCTTGCTCTTTCTGCCGTGGGGGCGTTATAATGTGATGGTCAATCCCACTATTCGTTGGTAAAAGAGTAGCCCAAGAGTTGGCGAGGGGTGATGATGACTAGCTGCCTACCCTCTAGTCTTACACTGCTAAATTAGGGACAGCTGGTACAAATAGCCCTCGAGTAGCTTTTTGCGGAATTCAAAACAAACCAAACCATTTTGACCGACAGCCCTAAGTCATCATATATTTCTTCGATTTCGGTTTATGTTGTGTTTTTATGATTTACAACAAATAAAATACAATTTCAAAAAATTAAAATCAATCAGTTTTAAACTTAATGGATATAAAAAAATGAAGCTTTTTGATTAACAATAAAAAATTGAAATTCGAAGACGAAGTATTTATGTGTTTCCTTATGGTAGAGCCCCATTAGGCTAACTGCTGTGTCCACCGAGAGGAATTGAGCCCCTGAATTTAGCATTGTAAATCCGAAGACTTACCGCGGAACTTTCAAAGAAGTACGTGTCTCAAAATGAAGTTTTGAAAATTTCTCGAATTTAAAAAGACAGACGAATTACCAGTTTTAAGGTAACCTTCCTCTTCACAGAAGTTCCAACCACTGAAGCCTGCAAGATAGCTTCAGAACTTTATATTCAACCCCCCCCCCCCATTGATACACATCACTAACAGCCAATTAGCAACCCTTATAGTATTCATTACCAACAAAAGTAACTTTATTTTCAATGACCAAACTAACCTACAAATAAATGGCCTAAGTATGGACAATCTCGTGTTGCCAGTTCTAGCCAACATTTTTATGATACAGATTGAATCTCAGGTGATCAATTTAGCCTTACACCCATTACTGTACTGGTGCAGATATGTTGATGATACAACTGCTAGATTTACACCTACAGAACACACACTTAGTTCTTTCAACCACATTAACTCTATACACCCCAGCATTAAGCTCACCTGTGAACGGTAAAAATTAACCAACTAGCATTTCTTAACCTCAAGATCACAAGAACCGATACACAATTCAAAACAGAAATCCACAAAAAAATCACCCATACTGGACTATACGTTTCCTAGGACTCAGCATATGAAACAAAACAAAAATTCAACATATTAAGAAACCAACTAAACACAGCCGCAAAACTATGCTCAATTGATGGAATTAACAATGAAATCAACAGAACAAAACAATACTTCATCAACATCAACAAATTTCCTCCAAAAACTGTTGCAAAAATTATACGCACACACCTAGATCAACAACACAATCAATGACAAACAGACAATAATAAATCCCAAGAAACAAAAATTACAAAACCTTACACTGATGCATACCATATAGTCCTGACATCAGCAAAAAAATAACCAACATTTGGAAAAAAAAACTTATAACAAAACACAACATTCCAAGAAATACCAAATTTATTCAAAACCAGGTATATAACTAAAGTCCGTATTATGTAAAAACTACATTGACAAACATAATTTATAAACTACAATGCAATAACTGCTACGACTTCTATGTTGGAGAAAAAAGCAGAAAAATGGAAATTAGATTCAAAGAACAACAACAACAAAAAAGAAAACACCTTCACACGTTTTGAACACTTCAAATCAAATAAACACAACCGTAGAAAACCGGTTTACACTCTCTTTTCTGAGACATGTGCCCGGCAACTGTCAATTGCGAACTCTCTTTTTATTTATCTTAAGATGACCTTAGAAAGTTGAAACGTTATTCTGCACTTTATTTTGATTAAAATGCTAATACTCATACTAGCCGTCTTGAGCATACAAATGAAGAAATCCACACACAAAACTACTATCTGAGATGTTTCTCTAAAGGGTAACAGTTCTATTCTCCAAATAACTTTTCTTTTGCAATGTATAATACCATTTACACCCAACCCTCTCTTACACATGCTCCCCAGTGGAACACTGGTATGTCTGTGGACTTGTACCGCAAATAACCGGGTTTCGATATCCGTGGGCAGAGCATAAATAGCCCTTTGTGTAGCTTTATGACTAACTTCAAAACAACAACTCTTACACATATGGTACGGATTTACAACGCTAAAATCAGGGGTTCGATTCCCCTCGGTGGACTCAGTAGATAGCCCGAGGTGGCTTTGCTAAATGAAAACACACACACACACATATGGTAACTTCTTCCCTACTTGTTCCTCGCTGGTACAGCGGTAAGTTTACGGATTTACAACACCAAAATCAGCGGTTTGATTCCCCTCCGTGGAGTCAGCAGAAAGCCCTGTGTGGCTTTGTTATAAGAAACACACACACTCTTCCGTACTTGACTACTCCGAATTTTAATTCTGCACAATTTAACGGAGTTTAAAAGCTTTTCACGCACACCTTACTTTTTCAATTACAATAGATCAATAAATTTTTCTGATGACACAAATACTTTGATATTTCTAATTATATTGAATATGTTGAAGTATTACAAAATAACTTTATGCAATTGGTAAGTTGGACAAATATTTGAGAAATTACTTTTAATTATAGTAAGTGAATCATATTTAATACAGATGAGAACTAACTCAATAGTATAACATGAAAAATGATCTGTACATATTAGTGAATAAATAATTTAAACCATTGAAGCACTGGTAAAGTCTATGGAATTCTAAGGTTTACTTGTACAAATTAGTTTAAATGTAGCCTTTCATATATAACGAGATTTTAAAATAATTCAAACTAGATCACACAGCGCATTCCAAACGTTTATAGCTAATCAAAAACATGTGGTCTCCATATTTATCTTTGAAAAACTTGATCAATTTAAACAGAATGCCCCATAATTTACAATAATTGAGGGTACAGTGTACCCCTACATATTTATTCCTGGGGATACAAACAAAAAACTTTCTCAAGTTTAACATTATTATATTTCATTCAATTGAAATTCCTAAATTTGAAATTACGAGCTTGCTATTTTAGATATAAAATGTTTTTAGATTTTAATTTATACCATTACTTATCGTATTTTCACAATTGTAAATTGTTCACCACCACCATTTTTTAACAAAGCAATCAACAGAGAGATTTTGGCCTAGTTATCATTTTAATTTTAAAATTAGTTTGTGTTTTTGTATTTTAGAATACAATTATAGGAACCTGGGCCTGAATTTTAGACTTACAGCTGGGTCACTGAGGGGTTATGATAATTAAAACTTATTGTTCTGATACAACTTTATTTCTACCACATTTTCATCAGTACTAAGAACAAGATAGCATCTTCCATAATTCAATCCTCCATATTCTGAATAAGAAAATAATCCCTCGCAACCTTAACTAATCTTGCTTTGATGATAACATATTTAATCTGTCTATACATATTACTATCAACGTGAATAAGTTGATACAATTGTGTGTAAAAACTGATATATATATATATTTTTCTTTTTCTCTTAGAAAACCTATCCTCAACTCTCTCAAACATTTTTGTCTACCTTTATAATACAACTACAATTATCATTAGATTTCGGAAAGCTTTCAGCCTCTGCTTTCTTCATCAACCTGGTATCTTTGAAGAATCCTAGAAATCTACATTGTTCATCGTACATCAAAGTGATGACAGTATTTGAAGCTATCAACAAGTGTTTGTTTGTTACGCATGTAAAGCCAGTTTACTCAATTTATTAATGTACTTTCATTTTCAATATTGATTACAACAGTTAATATATCCAGTTTTATAATTTTTACTGTAAACGTAATATTACATTTACGGGACAGCAGAAGGCTTGCTGGAACATATATGTTGTCTCATCTACTTAAAAACCAACAAAATCAAATCCAGTCTAATTAAGCCCGAAAGTTGGCGATGGATGGTGATGACTAACTGCCTTCCCTCTGTTCTTACACTGCTAAATTAGGGACGGCTAGCGCAGATAGCCCTCGTGTAGTTTTGCGCGAAATTCAAAACAAACCAAAACTTTTCTCTGTGTTCGTGTTTTCTTATAGCAAAGCCACATCGGACTATCTGCTGTGTCAATCGAAGGGAATCGAGCTCCTGATTTAGTGTTGTAATTCCGCTGTACCAGCGGGGCGCTTTTCCTTTCTTTAATGATGGTTTCTCATTATATAATTGCTTTTTAACACTGCACATGGGTACAAAAACAGCATTTTCATACTTATCAGAGGAAATTTACTAAAAATACTTACAGTGATCATAAAAGAATCAGACATATTTCAGAATTTTTTTTCCGTCTTTGGGCACTACAGTTATACATGAAGCGAGTTCTACTTTGAACCCATAAGAACCCATTATTTTTAGGCCTGGCTCGATACGCTAGATTTATTTTAATTTTAAGGAGTGCAAATTTTTTATTTTTGTCTCAGCGGTAGCGGAACACGAACCACAGATCTAAGATCCAAGGGAGGGGTCAATACGGAACGGGTTACCAAAAATATTGGAATTGGAATTAAAACAAACATATTTCAAATAAATCATCGTAAAATATGTTCCTTTTGTCCCAGTAACATTGCAACAAATTACGCAGTTAAAATCAGCTTAGTTTTGCAATCGGTAGTCTTGGAAACAAACGAGGCGTCTTGTGGACCCATATATTAGATGATGTAAGTACGGTTACTTAGGTTTCATTACAAAGGTTTGACTACAAATATCCTTTAATCGTGTATATAAAAAATTATGATAGAGTTATATTAAAGTTTGATAGGCTTGCATTTGGAGTTTTAACAGATGATGTCAAAATTTAGCTTAATTAATATTGAAAACGAGGGATTGTAATTTAACAATAGAATAGATGATAGGCCTAACGTAGAAAGTTTTTGAATCTCGAAATAGGCTTAGATATATATTGCAATTTTGAATACATAATAAAAGCTCTTTCACAGTGGGAGAGCGGTAAGCCTACGGATTTAGAAAGCTAAAATGCTAGGTTTGATTCCTGCGGTGAACACAGCAGATAGTCCAAAGTAGCATTTTTGTAAAAAAAGGAAATATAACTTTGAAGATTTTTTTAAATGATGGACGCACGTTTATTATAAGTAATATTGTTAATAACGAGTAAAGTGATATTACTGATAATGTGATTTGCTTAGCTTATTTAACATCTGAATCATTCCAACTTTTTCTCTATATCACAAAATGATCTTAATAATGCAGATCAAATTGTAAAGTTTTGTAGAGAATGGGTATTGAGAGACAAAATTTTGTATGGGAGTTTTTTATGTAGGACATGTTTGTGGATAAATGTTTAAATATTCAAGATAAGCATATTCCTTACAGAATGAAAATTGTGACCACAAGTAAAAACTAGGTTGGCTCACAAAAAGTATAAGAGGTAAAAGTAAAGTAAAGCATTATAAATTTAAAAATATTAGATTACTGGTATGATAGGAAATTTAAAAGATTATAGAAAATCAGTAAAATTCATCAAACAAATTTAGGACATCAAAAAGAATGTATGAAATAGGTTGGCTGAAAATGAAAAAAAATTACTGTAAGGATTTCTTTATGTACATTATGGGTAAATAAAATATTAGGATGGGAGTAGAACCTTTGAGGGATAAAGGAAAGCTTGTATTTACATATTATGAGATAGCTGGGTTATCAAATTGCACTTTTCAGTTTTTACTAATGAAGATTTAAGCAGTATTCCTTACCTTGAGTAGATGGTAGATGGAAACAAAGTCAACAGTATGATTGCATTAATTCTGAGCTCATTAAGAAAAAATTTGGAAGTTTAAAAAATAAGACTCCAGAGTCAGATAATATTTCCACAAGGGTTTTGAAAGATATTAATGATTGGATATGTGGGACACTTACTACTATTTTTTTGAGTCATTGAATAGTGGGCAGGTTCTAAGTGATTGGACATTAGCTAATGAAGCTCATAATTTCAAGGTAGGTAATAAAAATATTCCCAGTAATCATAGGCAACAGTTGTGGGTAAAGAGTTTTGGAAAGTGTGATAAAAGACTCTTTGCTGAGTCATTTAACGAAGTTTAGAATTTTATTCCATAGTTAACATGGTTTCACTAACTGACTATCTTGCTTTACAAATCTTTTAACATTCTTTGAAATGGTTGATGCTTATTTAGATGGGGGTAATGTGATTTTGGAATTTCAAAAACCTTTTGATAGGGAGCTATGTAAAAGGCTTGTAAAAAAATGTCTTTATAGGTGGGGGTAAACTAATTGGATAGAAGAGTGGCTGGATGAAAGAAAGCAGAGTTTTTATAAATGGAGTTCAGTCAAACTGGATTAATGTCCCAAGTGCGCTGCATCAGGGTTTAGCCTTAGGATCTTTGCTCTTTTTGATTTACATTGATGACATAGACAAAGTAATGGTAAACAAATTACTTAAATTTGCTGATGCTGTTAAGGTCTTGGATGTTGCTAACTGTAAATACACTGCTGCTACTTTATCAAAGGATTTAAATAATTTAGTGAGTTGGGCAAGTTAATAGCAGATTGGTTATAATTGTAATAAATGCAAGATAATGCATGTGGGTTATAAGACTAGTATGGATGTGAATAACCTTAATAGTATCATAAAAAAAAAAGGGGATCTTGATGTAATGGTTGATCAGTCTCTTAAACCATCCAAGCAGTATGCTGTTGCTAGTGGTAGGACAAATAGGGTTTTAGGTTGTTTGTACAGAAGTATTGAATACAAGTCTAAAGAGGTTATAATTTCTTTGTATAGGCTACATGTAGAGTATTGGGCTCAGTCTTGGGCCCCTTATCTTAGGAAGGACATTGAATTGTTGTAAAGGGTTGTGAGAAGGGTTTCTAGAATGGTGCTTCAGATGGAGGGTTTGTCATATGAGGAGAGATTAAGATATTTGAAACTGTTCTTTTCTTGAAAAATGAATTATAGGGGATTTAATTGAGGCATATAAGATTGTAAAGGGAATTAATAGCGTTGATATAATGTTTTTTTTTTATTCTTAATGGCAATAATAGTAGGATTATCTGACACAAATATAAATTTTGGCAAGGTAGGAGTTATCTTCAGTTAAGACAGTTTTATTTCTCTAACAGGTCTCTAGAATGAGTTGTCTTCAGATGTGGAGGCAGTAAGTTTAAGTGAGATTTATAAGAAAACCAGCTAACTATATGAATGATAATGGCTGACTTTAAGATTAGAAAACAAATTATGATAATTAAGTTCAGGGTAGTGTTTCTTGGGCATTTGCTGGGGCTTGAAATGCTGTATGAATATATAGTAACTTATGTTATTGGGACACATGGTGAAATATTTGAAGGATTTAGTAGGGTGCAGTAGCTTTTGGGTTGGAAAACTCTGGTTTAAAAGATTATGAGGAAGTTAAATTAATACATCTGAAGCCTACTTTGCTTAGTATAAAGGGACATTGTTTTTGCTTATTATTATGCAGAAGTGGAGAACAGTATTGTAAAAATTAAATCCTATAAGTAATTTTAATTCAAATAGTTCATCATAAAATATACAGAAACATATAGATGCAAAATACTAAAATAGTACAAGCTGAACAAAATATTTGAGTGTTTTAAACTAATATAGATTGTTAGTTTCAGAGACAATTTTATTCAGTAGTAAAGTGTACAGGGAATGCATTCCCAATGGGAACCAAATATTAAGTCTGGAATGCAGAAAGCATTGCTTCATGTACCATTTTATGTTGACATTAAGAAAATATAGTAGTGTAACGTACAAGTCCATTACATAGTGTAAAATCCATGATAAATTAATCCAAGAAAGATAAAATAGCAGAAGGTTATTGAGATCATTCTTCCATCATCTTTTAAGTTAAATATGATATCAAAGTATATATATATTTTGTAAATCATATTGTGCATATGTCTGTTTGATTAAAGTTTGAAAGAATCACAGCTGTTGGGAAACAATTTCACAAGTTTACAACTGAGTGTAACAAAAAATAACTTTCTTGTCAGTAATACTAATGTTTTTATTTCTATATTTTAAACTTCTTTTGTAAACAAAGTACCCATAACATTTTTGAATAACTCAGTGAAGCAACCTTTATTTCCTATGTATATGTTAGGATAAACAAATTTAAAAGTCTTAAGCCTCATTAAAATTAAGCTAGGTATCATTCCAATAGACTTTGTATTATCCTTCTACTAGTCATTACACCAGGGTTGTTTTGGAGAGGTCTCAAGAGGATTAAATCTATGCCTAGAACTACCTTATCAAATTTTATACTGGCAAGAAATTTACTCAATTTACCTTTTTAGAAAATTGAGGAGTCATGAGTTGTCCACATCCATGAAGGGGTTCTTAGTCCTATTCTTCTTTCCACTTACCTTCTTGTTACAAAATTCCTATAAAGTACAGATTAGGTTTTTATTATCATAGCTAAACACTTAAAAACTCATGTTAGTAAGGGAATAAAATCCAAGTTTGAATATTGTGGTAAGAATCGCTCTGTTAAAGCCACCTTTCTTCCAGCATTTTGGTAACAAGAAAAGTTACAGTAATAACCCTATAATTTTCCAGATCTTTCTTGAAGCTGTTCTTTTTTAATAACAACTTTTGTAATATTTAATTGAAATTGGAGAGTTAAAAAAAGTTAGATGCTATTTTTTTATACTTTCAGTCAGTATATTTACGTATGGCTTTATATCTCTAAAGAACATCAATTGCAGAATGAAAGTTGTTTGAAACTAGATACGTAGTTATTTCGTGTAAACTTGTAATGGTATTTAGTTGTATGAAATTTTATACAAGAAAAGAAAGTGGTATTGAACTATGTTTAATTACTTAGGGTTAATTAAATAACTTTTTCCTTGGTTTTTTTCCAAGCTTACATTTTATTTTATGCAAGCCTTATTACATGGTTTTTATATAAAAGCTTTTTGGTCAAATTGTAGTTTTGGTAATCCTCATACAAAATTTAATATTATTATAAGAAGAATGTTATAAATGCTGTTAGAAACACTGTGGCCCAGCATGGCCAGATGGTTTGGGCACCTGACTCATAATCTCAGGGTCATAGGATAGAATCTCCATCTTGCCAAATGTGCTCACCCTTTTAGCCATTGGAGCTTTATAATATGATGGTCAATCCCACTATTTGTTGGTAAAAGAGTTGTCCAAAAGTTGGCAGTGGTTGGGGATGACTAGCTGCCTTCCCTCTAGTTGTACATTGTTAAATTAGGGATAGCTAGCATAGATAATACTTTTGTAGCTTTGTGTGAAATTCTAAAACAAAAAGAGAAACACCATAATGAAATTAGAAGAAAACTATGTACATTCTTCACCTTGCATACATGTATATTGTCAGTCTTCATAAAATAAACCTCAGTTGACTACTGGTGATTAAAATTAATTTTTTGTACATGGTTTAGATTGTAAGGTGGCATTCCATCATTTTTTGATTATTATTGTAATGATTTTATTTGACATAAGTTGAATTGTCTCTCACATCTGTTTATACATGATGCCAATTCATGCTTCATTAGAGTTAATTGTAATATTACTTTCACAGTGAAACAAAAGTACTGACACTGGTTGATGCTGAAGTCATGGTCATAGCAGCAAGAATCATGTAAATAAATTGGTTGTCATATGTAAATAAATGTTGCTAAGACATTATGTGAATCATTCTAGCTACAAAGTTGAGCAGATAATTTTTTAATTGCCAATAACTATCCCTTGCTGAGTTGTAGTCTGGTAGCAAACAAGAATATGAGTACAAAAAGGAAAGAAAGCTGAAGACTACATTAGCCAGATGCTTAAGAATGTGGAGATCTAGATGGGATATTGCTTGAAATTTGGGTAGATCTTATAAATGTTAGGAGTTATAATTAACCATAGAGTTTGTAAGCATTGCATTATTAAGCAGATTTTATGATGGTTTATAAAGTAATGTTTGTTTTCTGTCAGGTTCTTAATTTTTTGTATTGAGATTATATTATTGAGTTGGAAATTTGGAGTTTAATTATGTTAGTTGTAAGTGTCTGGGTTTACTAGAGAGTTTAATTCCTTTAAACTTTTAAAAATTTTAATAAATACTCCATTTAAAGAAAAAGAAATCCTACTGTTAACGTTTCTTTTGGTGTAAAATAAGACTTGTTACAACTTCTGGTATAACCACTGATTTCATTAACACAGTGTTCACTTCATTACCTTAGTACCAATTTTGTGAAGACACAGCAAAAACGATTTAGAAATATTTAGTTAGCATGTATTGCTTATAGCTGCTATTTAGAGTAACAAGTACCTTTCCTTCAATATTTTAAACAAAAATGGAATTTGTTGTAATTCATTAAATGAAAAAGTTAGTGCCAATGTGAATGTTTTATCACATAGTGAATGGATTCTGGTGTTAACAGTGAATTTGTAGTGTATTACCTTATCTTTGATGTTTATCTTTTAATTTTTTTCTGTTTTTTTCAGTTGTGCATAGAGTCAGAATGTCTAACTTCAGAAAAGTTAGTGGTTCAACTGGACCTAAGAAGAGAAGTGGAGGAAAGCAAGAATTAACTGAAGAGCAGAAACAAGATATCAAGGAAGCATTCAATCTTTTTGATCCAGAAAACTCAGGAACTATTGATACAAAAGAGCTAAAGGTAAAATATTACACACTTTCTAATTTTTAAGTTCTGAATATGACTAGTTTTAAAATGTTTGACAGTTTGGTTGATTACGAAAATTGGGAGAGGTTCAAAGGAGAGATTCTACATATGGATGATTCTAGGAATGGATGGAATATTTTGCTGAGATAAACTACGATCTCATAACTTATGTTATCTGCAGAAAAAGAGGGCAAGGCATGATCTTATTGAAATTTACAACATTATTGAGATGTTTCAATAAGATAAAGGCCTCTGATTTTTTTTGTATTGTATTCTACAAACAGTAGGACATGAGAATAGAAGTTTAAGATTTGCAAAAGAAAAAATTAAGGTAAACAGGGACACAGAAATTAATGAATAGGTTACAAAATTTTCATGCTTTATACATTTTTCTTTTGGAAGATTATTTTTGCAATTGTGTTTTTTGACAGATTGTGGAGCATAGAATAGAAGTTCATGTATGAATTTCTAAAATTGTTTTAACAGCATTTTGAATGTTGAGTTACAAATGTTTTTCAAATTAGATCTTTGTAAATATCATACAGGTTATAAAAAATAGAAAAAAAGATATTAAAACCAAAATAGAAAAAAAAATTGCAGGAAAAGTGAAGTTATGTAAAGAAAAGGAAAACATTGTTTTAAACCAGAAGGTTGTGGGGTTCCCATGTTTTAGATTAATTACCTTTGTAGTCATTCTTTTTTGTGAATGTCTGTTAGACCACTTGCAGAGATGCCAACCATTATGATTTGAGCGTAATCATTATGATTTTGGTGTATACATTACGACTATACGCTCATACAGACAATTATTACGACTTGTTGCAACTCCTGAATTATTATATATTACATAGGCCTATACAATAAAGTGATAAATTGTTCCCCCAGGGCTTGAAAGGGGTGAAAAGAAAATTTCTAGTGAGATACAAATAAATTTTGATAATAAATAAAAGACATAGTCCAAATGGCTACTTGCGATAATCATGTTTGTACTTGAAATAATAAAAAAATATTTGTATCTTCGACATTTACCAATAGTTTGAGTGTGGTGCTTCTCCATACTAGGTATGTGGGGGAATCTATAGTTATGTCATCAGTGCTTGTCAGCCAATCAGCGCTTGTGTAGATGGGTATTTCTCATTTTCTAAGTGGCATAGAAACACCAATGAGATTGTTCACAAGATGGAAAAAAAAAGGCCTGGTTCACCAGATTGTCTTGTTTCTGGCAAATCTAAAAGGACTAAAACTGTGAATCAAAAATTTAGGAAAGAGTATAGTGCATAATATCTGGTCAGTGCATCAAAAGTCAGTGACAGTCGTGTTTTGTACAGTTTGTCACATTGATTTTTCTGTGGCGCATGGTGGGATAAACAATTGTTCCAGGCATACAAAATCGGCATCTCACCAACAAAAGGCTGAGGTGAAGACAAAAATGATGCAGCTAACGACATTTATAAGTAAAAATTCAGAATATGAAACCATAAATGCAGAAGTGATGTTCACGCAATTCATCATTGCTCATAATTTACCCCTAGCTGTAGCAGATCATGCAGGACATCTATTCAGAAAAATGCTCCCAGACTCTGATATAGTTAAAAAATATAGCTGTGCTAGAACCAAAACTACAGCCATTGTACAAATGTTGGGTTGTGAAGATGACAAAATGATTTCAAGCATACTTACTAACAGTGTTTACAGTTTAGCCACAGATGGATCCACAGACATGGATGACTCAAAACTGTATCCAGTGGTTGTATGATATCTTTATGGGCTCTGTCTACAATCATTACGCTCAGTCATTTGAAATAGTTGGCATCTCTGCACTTGAAAACCCAGATCAAAAAATCCTCAGTTCTGTGCTCGTTGTTGGTTAAGTATCAGTAGTATTGTTTGGATATTAATTATTCAGTCACCCAGCCAACAACTTCTTCATTCAGTGTATAAACCATTGCACTGGTTTGTAAATTACACAACAAATGATACAGGCAGTAGCTCATATAAAGAGCTATCTAACAGTGAATAGTGTTTTTTTTTACCTTTTATTTATTAATTAGTGCTGGTTATAGGTAATGACTTGTCTCTTTCATTTACATATTTGCATGCTTGGTGTACTGTATTATGTTTGTTTAAAATTGTTTTAGGTTTATGTCTTGTCTATAAACAGCAGTGGGTAGGTATTTTAATACATACCTAGTGTTTTTTCTTTGTTTTTTTCAGTAAGTAGTGCATAATTGTTTGGTATAATATCATTGATCTTGTAGTTTTGGTGGTATGCTAACATCAGTGGAGTACAATGTGTTTGTTCTTTATGGCAGGGTTGAAGGTTTGTTTCTGGGTGTATGATTTAGCTTTGGCAGCATTTTGAATGAGAGACTTTAGATAGTACTTTTAGTTCTTAATTCTGATTTTGACATAGATGCAATTCCTAGCATGTCATTGATGATGAAATGCCATGGGTATTAATTCATTGAGTAAACAAGCATATGATTTTTGGTGTATCTAACAGAAGTTGGCAAAAGTAAGACCTGTTTTTCGACCCAGAAAACACCGACAATTTTGTTTGTATTAGTTACCATGATAGTGAGGTGTTATGTGTGAGTACAGGTTTCTTAAATAAAGAAGTGTTATGGAGGGTCAGGTAATGATTTTTGATCTGAGAAATATCTTGCACAATTAAGCATTCATTGTGTGGGATAGAGGTATATGATTTCATTTGTGGTGAAAATGTAGTGTTCCTTTTCAGTTAAGCATATGTTTTCAGTTAAAATAATGACATTAATAGTTTTCTTTGTGTCAGCTTGTAACAAAGGATGGTAAAATATTTTCAAGGTAACAGGATATTTGCTCTGTAGGGCAACTGCCTGCAGGCACCATAGGTTGGTGCAGATGTTCTTTTTTGGATTTTGGAATGATGATAGAAAATAGGAGTTTTGGTTCATTTACAGTGAGATTCCTAGTTGTACTAATTACTTCATTGTGAAAACATCACCACAAAATCTAAAAAGATTGGAATGAACAGGACTTATTTAACGTCTCCAAAAGATTAATAAAAAAAATCCATAAGTTTCATAATTTTCTGAAAACCTTAAAAGTTAAAGAAATGATAACATTACAATAAGTTAATGAACTTAACCATAAATAATCCTATTCCTAATGTGACACTTTTAAACAATGCTGCCAATGTGAATATTTTTGCAGTGATTCTGTGGACTGACCTTTCTGAGAAGGAAAACAAAATACCTGAACTAATAATTGAAGAACCTACTACAGTGACTCCTACAAATGAATCCACACTTCTCAGTTTCAGTTGTGCTTTCCTAACATTTCAAATGCTAACCTTGTAATTTTTACTGGGGAAGTCTCAGCTGTATCCACACAAAATACAATGAGAAATATCCATCCATTTAAAAGCAACACACAAGAAATTACTACTTTCACATCTAATATTTCAAAAATTAATGATACCAACCAAGCTGTCATGTTTGCCCAGTGACTTAGAACACTTGTTCACTGAACTGAACATTCTAAATAAAGGTTTTAAGTTTGTATCAAAAGTAGGGTCAATTCTCTTTGCATAATGATTGAAATTGAAACTCAAAATCATTTTTATCAAGCAGGATTTTCTAAGATTATCCTTCCTTCATTCTTTTCTCTAAATCGTCTTTTGAACATTTCTCATAGATTTCACTTTGTAGCAAGTTCACCAAACTTGATTACTTCATTTCAAAATGTAATGGTGAAATCAGTGAACTGAATTTGAACATTAAGACTAGGTCTAAAAATATTTCTCACAATGAACAATTAGTCATAAACAACTTGTGGCAAAAATATGACAATGTTATAAAACCAGCAGATGAAGGTGATGCCATTTAAGAATTTATATGTAACTGAAACTTTAAAACAATCTAAGAGTAATGTTTTCAACACTCCTTTTCAAAACTTATTTTTCTGCTTCCAACAACCTACTATTATTCACAGTTGAGGATATGATTGATTCTAACTAATTACTCACTACAGCCAGGAACTTTATTGTAAATGAGCCTTTATTTTTTGTCTTTGCAACAAAAACCACAAAAAAGGACATCTGGGCTGATTTGTTGTGTGCCCTACGGAACAAATATGTGATTACTTTGTTTGGTTTTATCATTCTTTGTTGCAAGTTTATAAATACACACAAAAGACACAATCCATATATATATAATTTCAGTTAGGAAGAAATATAATTTGAAAAGATCTTTAATAGACATAAAATCATTGAACACTTCTATTCCACAAAGTGAAAATTTAATTGTACGAAAACATCTTTTAGATAAAATACCCTTACTTGATCTGCCAACACACATACTTCAACATTTATTGAAACTTGTATTCACACTTAACACCTTCATCTGTAATGGTGTCTACTACAGACAGAATTGTGTAACTGTTAAGGGTGTAAAGATGGGTCCCACTTACACCAACCTCTTTGTTGGATACTCTGATAATCATATGTTTATTCAGTACAATGAATCAGTGACTGTGATGTGTCATTATTATGTTGATGATGTGCTAAAAATTGCACTTGTGCCAAAGTCAGAATTAGAATTCTATACTAAATATCATCTTTCAACCTTTCTTTATAATTTATAGGAAAAATATTGTAAACAACAGTGCCTAGTTTCTTGGCATTAATATATACATATAAAACAATCACCTGGCCACTAGAATGTATTATAAAGAAACAGATTCACACATGTACTTGTTATATAGATGAAGGTAGCCTACTGCTTCTGGAGTACGTCCTTTCATAATAAATGTTTAGACTACTCCCCACGGAACTTTCCAGTGGGGGAACAGTATTCCTCCAACTTGTTTATGCCATATTGTTGGCTTCACAGGCATAATACAAATTATTGCTAACCAAAACATAACCCTCTTTGCTTGAATTGGACATTATGGGTGGAGAGCTACCCTTCTAAGATAGAATCTTTTTTTTCTGAGTGTCATTCAGGTGCAGTACTTTTGTAAGACTAGTCCACTCCAATTATTTCTCATTCAGTTCTGTAAATTAGATATTGATTCTACTCCAGCTCTGCTGGATTACATGTTTATTTTAGTCTAGATTGTTATATTTCTAGTAGTTTTATATTTTTCTCTCTCTTTTAACATTTATTGGTTCTCATTCCCTTTACAATTTGGATATTCTGGCTTTCAGTATTTCAGAAATGTCTACTTAATTTGAGTTTTACATTTTTAGAATTAAAATATACTTCAATGTCAAAGCCAGGAACTTGTTTAAAATTATTTTTAACATTTTTAAGTAAAATAATCAGAAATTAGTTTTCACAGCATATGAATCCATTAATGATCATTGCTCTGACATATGTGATATATTTACTAAGTATCAGTATATACAAAACTTTAATATTTCATGTTAATACCTTATGTAATTGTATTATATCCAACAAATAGATAAAATTAGTATGTCAAGTTAAAAATATCTTGCAACTCTTTGCCTATCATTTCCTTTCCCAGTGAAATTTTTAGTTTTATGTCACTAACAATTTTATTAAAAGTAAATTGTGACTTCGTATATCATATGAATGAGTGAACATATAGCTAGTCTTCTAGTACTTTGACAAAGATGAGATATTCAGTGTTTGGTTAGCATGGAAAAGAGAATGTTTGATATTCTGTGGTCTTGTCAATGTATTCACAATTTTTTGTTGTATTTAGTTTGCCTTGAGAGCACTAGGATTTGAACCAAAAAAAGAAGAAATTAAAAAGATGATTGCAGAAGTTGATAAAGGAGGCATTGGTAAGAGTATTTGCTTTTCAGAAAATTTTACCATCAAAATTGCTTATTAGTTCAAAGTTAATAGGAGATATTACAGTGTTCATTCTGAATTGCAAGTGTTTTTTTACCTATTCTTTTAGTAATTGTTAAAAAATTATATGGAAAATGATTTTGCAGTATTTAATAAATGGTTGTTACAAACACCTTTTAAAAATACTTTATTACTATTTGCAGACAAGACTGATATAGTCAATAGATACAATTGTTAGATAATAGGATATGTATTGTCTCATTGTTTCGTATTAAAAAAAAGAGGTTGCTGTTTGTAAAGCAGTTCCAGGCCAAATGATACATAATAATTATAGATTGTCTGATCACTGTAGAGCTTTAATCAGTAAAGTTAAAATCATTTATCTTCAGTTGTTAACCAAGATAACTGTTAGAATAGCATAATTCAAGAGCTCTGTGAATTCTGAAAGCAGTAATTATCACATTCAACTTATCTAGTTTTATAATATTGGTTAAAAACTTAATAGTTGAGGAAGAAAATGTTTTTGACTGAACAAAGTTCTCAAATCATTGAGAATTTCATTAAGAAATAAGTTTTTAGTTAACTTATTTTGTATTGTTTTTGAATAAATATTTCAAAACCTTGTCCAGGAATTTACTTAATATTGCTGTGTTACTAAAAGCCAAGTACATAAACTGAAACAGAATAACAACATAATAAGCAAACACTGATAGTTTATGTTTTATGTAAGTAAAGCACATTATGTATTTCCTTTATAGCACTCTAAAAAAATATATACATAATTAAAGTGTACTATTAATTAATTGGCACCTTAATTTTGGACCTTTTGTAATGATAATTGTTTTTTTAGTCATAAAGAAAAATATTTTGTAATTTTATGTATTAAATTTAGAAAAGTTAATACTAATGCAATGTCCAAGAATATGTGAAAGATATAAATGAAAGTAGTGAAAATTGTTTAAAATGATCTTATTGTTTAAAAATGTTGAATGTATAAATATATTTCAGTATTAATTTCTATACTTTAAAAATAAATGTAAAACCTAAATATTGTCATAAAATAATTTTTGGCAAAAATAGTAAAAAAAAATATGTTGGAAGTTGAAAGAATGTACTTTACTTTTTGTTGATTGGTCGGTTGGTTAGCTTTTATGATGCAAAGCAGCTATGTTATCTGTGCTTATACTTTTTGTAGTACATTTATGAATCAGTGTGCAGTACTGTGTATGTATGTATTTGCATTGTTTAATTTTATTTTTGGTTTTAAATATTAATATTTTTATTTTTTGTAAACCAACATATAATACATGTATGAAAAATTATCATTATTAGAAATCTTTGTAGTTAAAACAGTTACTCCTTAAATGAAAATTCAGAAATCTGTGTGTGTGGTTTCTTATAGCAGAGCAACATTGGGCTATTTGCTGAGCCCACTGAGGGGAATTGAACCCCTGATAGCATTGTAATTCTGTAGATTTACTGCTGGACTAATGGGAGGCATTCACAAATGTGTAAAGCATAACTAAGCAAATATACTTGCCATGTGTACATGTATTTTTATTCTAACCTTTTTCATTTTATTTTAATTCATGTAATTGTTCAATGTGTAAGTTTCTGACAAATAATTAGTCTACAATACATACCTTTTTATAAAAGAATTTCAATTAAACTCAAATATGTCTTTGTATGCTTTTAATTTTCTGACTAAACACATCTTATAGAGAAATTGGTATAAAATTCAAATTCGACCTCTTATAACTGGCAAGCCCATAATGGATTTTTATTGTCTGAATGAATGATTTCTATAGAGAAGGCCTGGCATGGTCAGATGGTTAAGGCACTTACCTTGTAATCCAAGGGTTGTGGGTTGGAATCCTCGTCACATCAAACATGCTCGCCCTTTCACCTGTGAGGCATTATTACATGACGGTCAATTCCACTATTCATTGGTACAAGAGTAGACCAAGAGTTGGCAATGGGTGGTGATGACTAGCTGCTTTCCCTCTAATATTACACTGCTGAATTAGGGATGACTAGTGCAGATAGCCCTCGTGTAGCTTTGTGCAAAATTAAAAAATGCAGACAAACAAATAGAGAATTTAAATTAAGCCAAAACAGAGCTTCTGAATATATGCTGGGTCTTAAGATAATTTAATTGTTTAAACTAAGATGTCTAAATGAATGTAAAAGGAGATGCGCATGCACACACGCATACTCAGATACAAAAATACTGAAAATGTATATGTAATTTGGATATGTTTAGTACTTAAATTTAACCTTAAGGACAATTCTCAAATTCTCATTTCATCATAGTTCTATCAGTACCTGTAAAAGACTTGGTTATTTTTTCTGCTAAGGATGGATTAATTTCTTTTCAGAAATTTTTTTTTACAATAAATAGAAGTTTGATAAAATTTTTAACTAGCTATAATATTTATTTTTGAAGCAAGATTAATTGTTTTGGGAATTAAAACATATTAGCTTTTCTAAGTTAAAATACCCTGGATTTATTTTTAATTCAGTGATATCTGATTGGTTTGAAGGATGTTTATTTATATTAAGGACAAAGCTATAATTTATATATATTTTTAAAATCAGGTAAAATTGCCTTTGATGACTTTCTTAATGTAATGTCTACACGAATGGCTGAGAAAGATATTAATGAAGAAATAATGAAAGCCTTCCAACTGTTTGATGATGATAACACTGGTAAGATTTCTTTCAAGAACTTGAAGCGAGTAGCGAAAGAACTAGGAGAAAATCTTACAGATGAAGAGCTACAGGTAAGAGTGAACTTTTGTTAAAAAAATTAATAAATGAACTGCTATATTCTCTTTTTAGGAAAATTTCTAGTGAATGGTGAAAATATAGTAATTTCATAATGTGAAATATGGGAACAGAATTTCAAAAGTAATTTTGTAAAAAATCGATAATTGAGATCAATAACTTGTATAATACAAAAAATATAAACATTTCAAGACTTGATTTGGGGTTGAAACCTACAAAATAATTTTATTTGTTAGCTAAAGTATATTGCTAAATCGAGGAATGGTTCTACAAAGATGTTTAAAAATGTATATTATTGTTAGCAAAATAACACTAGTTTCTTCTAGTGCAGGAAAAACAACCTCAAAATCTTTACAGTTACAGCAGCACAAGTTGAATTAAAAGGTGATCATACCTGAATGAATAAGGTTTAGTTGGATACTATCACCTAAAAGAATCGCAGGTTAGGTATAAAACTTCACTCTTGAGACTTTGAAGGACTTGACTTGAATATATTTATTTTTGTGTACCTGAGACTTAACATGCAATGATTTTCAATGATTTGTGCTTGTATTTTAAAATGAATGTTTAGTAAAAAAACAAACAAATCATGATGTGTTTTTGAAGTGATTATGAAAAAAGACATTGGATCAGACATGATACAAAGTAGAGTGAAAATAAATGAACTAAAGTTGACTAGAAACAACTGATATATCTATATATGAAATGCATATTTGACACTGTAAGCAAAATAAATGTTAACCAATCAAACATTTTTGGAAATATTGGTTTTCATACCAGTTTTTTACTGTCCATTACTGGCTAATTGAAAGGAGTTTACCAGGAAAAGCTTTCTTAAATTATTTATGGTCAAAATATTTATTTTCAAAAATGTAAAACAGTGTCACTCTTCTCACTAAATTCAATCGGCTGGTCCACTTGGGCTAGGGTCAACCAAGTACCAGTGTTGAAAGTTCTCAACAGGTGTTGTGCACATTGTGTCTGATGCTGGTGTTTGGGTATAGTGCTCACGAAACCCTGGTGTTGCTGCAGTGTTCTTGTTTGACATTGTAGTGTATCTCCTCGTATGGCTTCATGGTGGGTGGGGTCAGTGGGCACTGAATCTTCCTTTTTTCTTATCATGCGTGCCGTTTTTCCGCTGAAACGCGTATTTCCGCAGTTTTCAAACAGCCAACGATCACCCACAAGATTCGTGTAAATTCGAGGAGACAATATGAGCGATTTTGGGGCCGGGTAGGTGGTTTTTGAGGAGAAATCGTAATTTTTCAATGCTTATTGCAGAAAAAAAAATCTGACCGCCATCTTGGAAACAGTCTTGTTTCGTCTCGTGGCAGGTCTCGTGATCTGGTATCGTGTGCATACCAGACGATAAAATATTCTCTACGCTCCAAAGAAACAACAGCGATTGAAATGTTTAAAAGGAAAGATGTTAATTTTTATCCTGTAGACAAGAGAATGTGTAAGGACATTAGATCAGAAACTTCAAAGTATACCTCAAAGCTGAGGGAGAATCAGAATAAAAGGGCAGAAAGGCTTGAGGCCTATGGTTCATGCCCCCAGACCCCCCTAGTCAGGCGCAGCTATGCCGCGCTGTGGCGCCTCTGGCACCAGGCTATATACCTTTTCCTCTTTTTTTCATAAATGTCATTGGCATGCCTGCTTATGGATCCTCCAATTAAAAATGTAAATAAAATAGTGATAAAACAGTCCATAAGTAAAAATGACCACATCTTGAAGTTTCTGAGCAGCAATCTTCAACATCTGTACCACCAATTGTACCTCATTTTCTTATCCTACATTCTCTTTCAGAGAAACCTTTAGGGCAAATGTCCCCTTCTTTTTATTCATAAGGGTCTGGAGGGACTTGCTGGCTCTCCAAAGTCAGTAAAGAAGCTTCAATCTGGTGACATACTGGTGGAAACATCCATATCTCAACACAGTGAGCTCCTCTTGAATTTAAAGGCAATTGGGGATATACCTATTGAGGTTACACCTCATGCTACTTTGAATTAGTCACAAGGAGTTATTGTTGAGAGGTATTTGAAGAACATCCCAGAGACAGAGATTCTTGCTGGTTTCTCCACTCAAAGAGTTTCTGCAGTAAGGCATATCTCCACTCGTAAAGATGGAGTTACATTGCCGACCAATATCCTCGTTCTGACATTTACATCACCATGTCCACCTACCACCATCAAGAGGTTTGGTCACTCAAAGATGTCATGTCGTGGTTTCCTGACATATGTTCATTGTGATGGCAAGAACCATGATGCCTACAAGTGTGAAACAGACATTCATTGTGTCAATTGCAATGGCTCTCACCCATCCTACTTTCATTCTTGCCCTAAATGGTTGGAAGAAAAAGAGGTGCAGCATTTGAAAATGATTCATAACATTATTTATCCTGAGGCTCAAATTGCTGTCCACCACTTCATCTCAGTTGTATGCTGCTGCACTTCGTTTCACAACTACAGTGGGAGTGCAGACAGATTTCTCTGTGCCTTCAAGAGAATCTTTTTCAAAACAAATGAAAAGCCTTTTGACCTCCATGGTTGAAAACGTTGGTGAATCAACTTCTACACCCATCTCTGTTCTTGACATACATTCCAACAACAAACTTCAAGGTCCACATCCTTTGGTTCTGGGTACAGGCATTTCCTCAGATACATCCTCTTCTCCCACCCTAAGATGCAAAACAATAATTCGTTCACAACCTCAGTCACTGGAATCTCCTTCTAACAACAAAGACCTGCCCAATCGACCCAGGGCAGGATCTATGGCAGTCGATAGGACAGTAACGAAAAAAGACGTGGTCATAAACAAGGGTTCTCCACCCAATTCACCTACACGTCATTAAAAATGACCACCTTGATACAATGGAACTGTCGAGGTTTACGTTCTTATCTGGATGACATTAAAACACTGATTGCTTCCTATCATCCTGTATGTCTTTCCTTACAGGAAACATTTCTGAAACCTGCTTATACAGTCATCTTTCGGCGGTTTTCTTTCTACAGAAATGACAGGTTGTGTGATGGACGAGTGCATGGAGGGGTGACACTATTGGTTGATCAGCATGTGCCCACCCTGTCTTTGCCACTTGACACACCCTTGGAGGCTGTAGCCATCTGTGTTTCCTTGTGTCATACCATCACTGTTTGTTTTCTCTATCTGTCGCCTGGAGAGACATATGATCAATCAGACCTGGATGCTCTCATTGAACAGTTGTCATCTTCCTTTTTAATCCTGGGGGACTTTAATGGACATCACCTCTGGGGAAGTGCTGATATTGATAGGAGGGGTTGCTCTGTAGAGTGTGTGCTCTCTGATCATAACCTTTCTCTTTTCAATACTGGTTCTTCTACTTATTTTCACGCACATAATCAGTCCTTTACCGCTATTGATCTCTCGGTTTGCTCCCCTTTATTATTTTCCAATTTTTCATGGAGGTTTGACAATAATCCATGAGGCAGTGATCATTTTCCTATAATTTTGAGAGAGACTGGCTGTTGTCGATGCCACCCAACCCAAGTGCCCCGGTGGAAGCTAGATCAGGCAAACTAGCTTACTTTCACTGCTCTCGCAGAACTTGATCCTGCCATCATGTGTCAGCCATCAGTAGACGACTGTGTGGCAGCAGTAACTGATTGTATTATACAAGCAGCTGCTCAGTGTATTCCTAAAACCTCAACACGTTTTCCATTATATCCTAATCCATGGTGAAATTCTGCCTGCCACATGGCACGGAAGGCTCAAAAATGGGCCTGGGATACTTTCCATAGATATCCCACACTCTCAAACCGTGTCGCTTTCCAGCGGGCCCGTGCACATGCTCTGTGGGTAAGATATCAAAGCCAGAAGGAATCTTGGATTAAGTTCACAATTGGCATATCTTCTACCACCAGTTCCAAAGTCATATGGGACAAGATTCGAAAGGTCAGTGGGCAATACACTTCTGTCTCCCTCTTGATCTTACTCTCTGATGGCCAGGAAGTAGCTGATATCTGGAGCATTGTTGATACTCTAGGTAAAAGCTTTTGCTTGGTATTTAGTACTTTCTGCTTCTTCTTCCACCTTTTTAGCCATTAAGACTTGGGCAGAGCAATCTCCTCTTTCCTTTCGAGCTGATTGTCTCTATGACTATAATCGTCCCTGTATATTGGTGGAACTGAAACTGTCTCTTCATCAGTCTGGCAGTACATCGGTTGGACCAGATGATGTACACTATGACATGCTGCACCATCTATCTCCTGCTTTTCTTGCTATTCTTCTAATTGTTTTTAACCAGATCTGGCAGGAGTGTTTTTCCTGATGCCAGGCTATTGTCCTGCTTTTTTCTAAGCTTGGGAAGGATCCCAAGATTCCTTCCAACTACTGTCCAATTGCTTTGACAAGCTGTCTCTGTAAGACCTTAAAGAAGATGGTTAATGCTTGTCTTGTTTGGTTCCTTGAATCAAACATCCTCTTCTCGCACACCCAGTGTGAGTCCCAACGACAGAGCTCCACCATGGACCACCTGATTCGACTTGAAATGCCATTCAGAGGAGCCTTTCTCAAATGACGACAACTTGTATCAATATTCTTTGACGTTGAGAAGGCTTATAACAACATGGATGTATGGCATTTTGAGAGACCTCCATGTATATGGGTTACATGGCCATTTGCTCATTTTTATTTTACAAAATTTTAATGGACAGGAGATTCCAAGTTTGTGTGGGTTCGACACTTTCCCGTTCTTTTCTACAGTAACATGGAGTCCATTAGGGCTGTATTTTGAGTATCACCCTTTTCAGTATAAAAATTAATGCCATCACTGAACAACTCCCTCTCACTGTTGCAAACAGGCTCTGTGTCGATGACTTTCACATCTCATGTCAGTTGTTGAACATGAGGTATATTGTGACCTTTTTTCAGTCATCTGAGAAAAGCAGATACTCCTGATTGGAAGTACCATCTTTTATTTACTGAACATCTTTCGAACAATCTTTTCATTCCTATTTATATGGATGGTTTAAAATCAGGTGACTGTGTGCTCTGCCATGGTTTGTTGTGGTTTGGTGGTTGCACACAGAATTCCCTCTTCAGCTTCTGTGTTCACTGCTGAACTGTATGCCATTTCTCTTGCCCTGAATCACATAGAAGCTAAGCAACACTCAAACTGAACTATTTATACTGACTCGCTTGGTTCTCTACTGACCCTGGAATCGCCTTACGTTGGTTCACACCTTGTTTTCACTGATATTCAAATCCGACTGGCCTATTTCTGTTGAACATCTACTTCTATCCAGTTTTTATGGATACCAGGCACTGTTGGTATTAGCAGGAATGAGCTCGCCGACACCACAGCTAAGTCTATCTGCTCTGGCACTATCACTGCTGTACCTGTTCCATATATGGACTATGGTTCTGTATTCAGAGCTCGGCTCGTGTCAGATGGCAGTTGACTTGGAGTAAGCATAGTGAAAACAAGCTTTTCCAATTAAAACCCTATATTGGACTTTGGCTGTCTTGCTTCTGTAAGGATTGGAAGGAGGAAGTTGTGACTAGACTACCCATTGGTCACAGATTTTTAACTCATTGTTTTCTTTTATCTGGAACTGATGCACCAGTGTGTAGTATGTGTCACACTCGGATCACAATGAGCAGTTGACTTGGAGTAAGCATAGCGAAAACAAGCTTTTCCAATTAAAACCCTATATTGGACTTTGACCTCTTGCTTCTGTAAGGATTGGAAGGAGGAAGTTGTGACTAGACTATGCATTGGTCACAGATTTTTAACTCATTGTTTTCTTTTATCTGGAACTGATGCACCAGTGTGTAGTATGTGTAACACTCGGATCACAATGAGCCACATTTTACTTTCTTACCGTCGTTACGACTCTCAACAATTGCACCATTTTAAACACATTCTGTGCAAAGGTTTGTCCATAACATTGTACAGTGTTATTGGTGATGGTGACACTGTCCACCTTGGTAAAGTTTTTAGTTTTTTAAAGGCCATTGATCTTTTTAATGTCATCTAAGTTTTTTATTTTATACATTAAACCTTTTTTAATGTGGTTCCCTTTTTTTAGAATCACAGTCTCTCTAGTTCGATTTGAAATTAAAAAATAGCCGTAATATTAAATAACTTGACACCAGGACTGGAAAGGCCAACTTCAGGTGACTAATGCTGCTGTTTGAACTACCCATTAGTCATCCTGGTGAGTTGTTATTAAAATTTTGCTACACATCTCTTAAAACTTTTTTTTATTACTTTTTGAAAATGGCCATAATGTCACATAACTCTGAACAGGACTAGAAAGGCCAACTTCATGAGACTGATGGTTGTTTTTGTACTTACTTGTTAGTCTTCCTGGCAGGTTATGATAATTACCATTATGCTGGAGAAAGTCCTTTATGACTTCTCTTATTGTAGTTTTTCTTTTAACATTGTAGACTAGATATAAACATTGGTTTTATGCTATTTATGTTTTTTGTTTTGTTTTACCTTAATTTCATTTTATGAATTTTACTACATTTTCTTTAATTTTACCTTTTTTACTGGATATTTGGGGCAGATAGCCTTGCTGCTTTGTGCCATAAAACACTAAATCAACCAACCAAACGATCTTTCCAGACTTCCTTTTTCAATGGAAGTGTATCAGTGCCAAGGGAAAGTGTTCCACAATTGGTTTGCAATTTGGGTATTCCCTATGCACTTGTCTACTATGGCTTGTGTGGCTAAGTTTCTCATGTTGCTATTTGACCTTGGGTTTTTGATTTCTTGGATATTTAAGCTGCCATCTTTAATTTTTTCCAGATACCATTGAGTGTTTGCTTCCCTCTGTCTTTACCACAATGCTGTTTTCCTTCTGGATTTGAGATTCACACAGATTGCCTAATTGTCCTGGCTAAAATATTAATGTAGCTCTCCATTCCCTTGCTTTACCTCTGTTTGAACCTAATTTTTCATGTTTCATGTTTTCTTTAAAACATTTTTCCTTTTAGTTTGTAAACTTCAACAATTTGATTTGTTTGCCATTGATATTTTACATATGCCTTACAATCCTACCTATTTTCACATATATTTCACATATGCCTTACAACCCTGCCTATTTTCTCTTTTATTCTGGTTGTTCTTTCCTCCCTATAACCTTGGCTTTCTCTGGTTTCCATTCCTTCTATTTCTCATCTATATCTTCATCCTAATTGGGATAGTTTTTTATATCTGGTGCATATGTGTGTTTGCTTTATTTCCAGTATGACTTTTTTTCTGTGGTTCCTGTTCGTGAATCTTTATTCCTTGGCAGTATTCCTTCTCATCTTCCCACCAGAAATAGTTAAAGGTGTCATCTTATCAGATTCAGCATTTCATCTTTTCTCCTACATCTCATCTTTGTTGGTCTTTAGAGGAAATCCTACCTTTGGGTATGTGAACTACACACAATATGTTTGTCTCCCATTATTTATATTATAGTGTGGTTTCTTCATCACTGGGTTTTTGTCTTCCTCCTTCAAGCTTCAATATAAATTTGACTGAGTAAGTTTATACTCATATTTTCTTTTTATTTCAGAGGCCTTTGCTTCATTTATTAATTACATAGATTCCACTTTTTGTGAGTGGCCCATGATCAGGTATTTTTCAAGTTGAAATCTGCACTATACACTTTTCACACTTTGTTTACATGACTTTTCAGTGCTATTGAGATGGGGTGTTTCATAAGATTGCTTGTAGGTGAATAACCTTACTATGGCCTTGCTTTATAAACTTGCATGTTTGGACTGTGTGGGTAAAGCAGAGGGGAATAGCTGCTCATTCCTGCCATGCGTTGTATTAAATAAATTGATATAGTCTGCTTTTGAAAATAGGGTTTTGTCACCCATTGTACTGTCTTAGGTGATGAAGTTCCTCTGGGCTTTCCAACTTGTTAGTTGCCCTCCTTTTCTTCAGGTGGAGTATGGAGTAAGGTGGTGGTGTTTTGTAAGTGTAGATGATACGACAACCTCCAATAAGCATATACAATTAAAAGGAGTGAGACATTCACCACTTTCATTGGGAGTCTTCATTCTATACCCATGTGAATGTTGGTACTCTATGGCTGGGTTTTGAATTTAGAGTAGAACCAATCAGCACAAATCCTTCCATGTTTACGATTGTCTATATTCCTCTTTCAATAATACTCCTGTAGTGTGGGTCACAGTGAAGGTAAGGGGGGTTCTAGTTCTGTCCTTCTTTGCTATCTCTCACAGTATCTTATGCCAAGGATGTTATTGTTTTTCTGATGGTTCTGGTTAGGTTCTCTGCTGAAGGAGTTTATTTATATTATATAGAAATCTTTTGATACTGGATGTCACAGATAATGACACATGCTCACAGTAAAACTGAAAAGTTAATGATGATGATGAAAGAGTTGAAAGAAGATGAGTACGAAAAGAGATGAAGCTGGTTTGATGTTGTAGAATATTACCAAACCAACTAAAGTAATAGTCACGATTCTCTTTAGTCCTACTTGCAAATTCTTCTGTTACAGGAGATGATAGAAGAAGCTGATAGGGATGGCGATGGAGAAGTCAACCAAGAAGAGTTTCTGCGCATCATGAAGAAAACATGCTTGTATTAAAATACATTCAGTTGTTTCATAATTCCAAACAGTTTTCAAATAAGTATGGAGTTATTACTACTCCCCTTTTGTAATTCTAAAAAAAATATATTATGCTGTTGTATATATAAACACATTTACTGTAATTTGTGTTTAGTTCTATTTATTGCTATTGTTAAATATTGTTTTTTTCGTTTATAAACATCTGAACTTGAAAGATCAAATTGAGGTTGCCAGAAATGAAAACTTATAGTTATTTTATTGAAAGTTAAAAAATAATATTCACTTTGCATATATTTTTTGCATGTGGTGCCTTTTTATAACTTCTGTTTGTTTGTTTGTTTTTTTAAAGGAAAATATAGGTCCAGTTACATTTATGCTATATTTATATATAATATTGTAAAGTATCTGAATTTACTTGTTTGGTACGTTAAATTCTTCACATTGAAAACAGTGTATTTGAAACCTAGGTTTTTTAACGAGTTTTTTTTCTTACGTTTTTTATTTTAATATATGAAATTAATTTGTTTATTCCATATATTATCATTGTATTTATGAAATATTGATGAATAAATAATACATTTGATAGTAAAGGGAAGGAATTCTAGAAATGTTAAGAGACACTTGATATCAACTGTATTCCTCTCTCCTTAACAATGTCCAAATTACCTAGAAACTGCAGTTATCTTTAATTTGATTGCATGATTATGTTAGTCACTCGAAACCTAGTGCTTAAACTTTAAATTTGGGAAAATCTATTTTCCATGTTAAGTGGGGTGATACTATATCTTCGAAGCACTATATAATCAGTTCATCTTTTTTATTATTTTTTTCAAAAGAAGTACTTTTCATATCATTTGTCTTCTTGGAAAATGAGTATTGTTTTTACTATGAAGACATTTTAAACCTTAATGATCAAATTCTTCGCGTTTTCATTTGTTCTTTAATATAGGTTTTCTCTTGAAAATAACGTGTCCCACCAGTTTTATATAGCGTCATATAATAAAGCTTATTTTACAATATACTTGTAAAGAATTTTAAACGTTCAGTGTTGTTCAAGCATATTCTTATAAAACACATTATACAAGTAAGAAAGAGGATAACCTAAAAAGAATATGATAAAATATTCCATCAATTTAAAACAAGTATAAATTATAAGTAAGTTTTCTGTGTGTTTGCTGTTACATGGCACATGGCGATACATTTCATTTATCAAAAGCTCTATAATTAAAATGTATTATTCACAAAATCTTCAGACACTCATCCAAGTATAAGCACTACATTTATTACTTCTTTGGTTATCTCTGAAGCACGTAAATGGGAATTAACTTTTACAAATACATTTTTCTGTATAAAAAAAATATCTGATTGCACTTTGTTCAACACATTTCTCAATTTTTATTCATAGGCTATTTTAACATTTCCTGTTTTACACTTCAGGACGGATTTGTCGAATTTCGTACAAAAGTACTCGAGGACTATTTACGCTAACCGTCCTTAATTTGGAAGTGATAGAATAGAGAATGAGGCTAGTCAATACCATCAACCGCCAATTTTTGGCATATTATGTACCAACGAAAAGTGGAATGTTCCATCAGGTTATAACGCCTTCGAAAAGACGATCTTGCAGATTGGCAGTCGATCAACTAAGCCTAAAAATGGAGAAATAGTATCTAAACTGTGTTAAATGTTTTACGAAGCGCAGTGTTTTGAAACCCTTAACAAATCGCTGCAAATTATTGTTCATGAATAGTTTTATTAAGAAATAAAGAATTAATATAAAGTTGAACACTTCTAAAATCGCCTTTCAGGTTTCCAGAGCTGCGCTGAGTTTTGCCATCGAAGTGTTTTTTGTTTGAGAGATAGACTTTGTTTAGTAAAATAATTTAAAATATTTGATTAAAATTATGCATTATGAGATACGTTAGTTTTATAAATTAAAATCGGAAAAGAAATGTTCTTTATTTATCTCAATATATAACTGTAATGTAATGTTAATGGTGAAATATAATTAAACTCATAATCGGTTTGATAATAAAAATACAAAAACTTTTTATAATGTTGGCAATAATGAACTACATTTAACGTTTAGTGTTACTTTATATACATGTTATGACATATGATTAGTGGCACTCGTGAATAAAATGCTAATTTATGTTATGTCAATAAATAAAATAATGACAACGTAAAGCAAATACTAGTGTTTTTCATATAAAAATTACACAAGTATGCCAATATAAATTTTTCTGTAACATTAAAGGGCAGATGTAGTTGTAACACCATCGCACGTGTTAACGAAGAGAACGTGACAAATCACAAAGGTCCAACTCAACGATTTAAACTTTAGCGATTTTATAATTAAAAGCAAAATGCATTAAACAAAATGAAATATATTTATTGTGTATTTTATACAGTATTAAGTAGTAGTTGTTTTGAATTAAGCACAAAGCTACACAATGGGCTATCTGGCCTCTGCCAACCACGGGTATCGAAACCCGGTTTTTAGCGTTGGAAGTCTGCAGACATATCGCCGAACCACTGGGGTGCAGTATTAAGTTACCAATTATTATATTTCGTGAATTACGAATATTACATGTATATATTATGCACTGTTAATGAGTCGCTCAACACATAGATGAGGGTAAGTACGATGGGTGGTTGTTTTCTACAGCTTCAACTGTTCATTATAATATTTCAATTCAAAGAAAAGGCAGAGAAATGATGACAAATATTTATTTAAGTACTGGGTATAATATTGAATTTATAATTAAAAAAAAGTTACCAACTATAACAGACACACTAGTGCCATTTTACATATTTTAAATCTAACAGACACACGTGCCTTTTTACATATCTTAAATCTAAAATAATGTTCTTCAAAAACCGTATTTTGAAAGATAAACAACGGGGAAAAACTTCCTAACATTACCACAATTTTTTTTTGTATATTGAAGAATAATTTAGTCGATGTTAATGCTCAGTAAGACAGAACACAATGCACATAACATACATTTCCCAAAACTTATCTGTACTTAACTATATCCAAACTAACTTCGTTACGACAAGTTAATAGTTAGATAATTATATATTTCGCTATTGTTTCTTTTCTTGAGTTACATCTTGGATAAAAAGTGTAAATTCTAGAGTTAAGAAATTGGAAGACATTATAAAAACAGTTGTGGTTACGTAGTTATCGAGTGGTAATAAATTAAAATTCTTAAAAGAGAAAAATGACCGGTAAAATAAAGGAGTTACTTCTTATTAAATAACCTAAAACATATTTATATAACACAATGGATTTTACCTTCTTACGCAAACTTAAATTTACTAAAATTTCAGTCAATAAACGAATATAATATGAACTGAGTGCTTTCTATAAATAAAAACAAAATTCTAAAATTATTGTTGGTAGCCATATCGTCCGCTACAAAAAAAAATGCAATGGAGGAAACTCGAATAAATCGACGTGTAAAGACAGAAACAAGGATAATTTTTAAAGAATGATTTGATGGTTGCTCGCAGTAAACCCCGTATTTCGTACCATAACAAATACAACTTCATTCATGTATACTTATAACGTTTTACTTTAATTTTTCAGATTTTTCTTTGGGGGTGAAGTAGAGGTGCAAGAATCTTCTCGCTCTTATAAGCGCATGCCTTGGGGCACCGTTCAGAGGAGTTTATCCTCAGAGTCCATTCCTTTACTTATAGTGAAATAATTGAAATGAAGAATCAGGGAAAAGGTACATGATGCACAGTTATCGTTGAATTTTTTCATAAATGTCGCTGATGTTTTGGCATTAATACTTTATCAATACAGTGAACAATGCCATCTTTAGTCACAACGTCAGGCTCTACAACGTGGGCATTATTGACCATGAGATGACCTCTCCTCTTGTGAATTTTTACCATTTCATATTCCGTATGGACATCATAAAAGAGTCGAGACCGGAAGGAACGAGAGGCCATCATGTTGTCCACTATGTGGTTCTGCACAAACTGGAATAAAAAAAAAAAGATAGAAAAGATTGGGAAAGAAAGATAAATATAGTAAAAAAGTGTAATGACTACAAGCTAGAGAACAAATTGAACAAAAACTGATATATAATAATCCAAGCGTTTACAAGTTTCAAAACGTTTTCTAGATCGTGAAAAAGAAACTTACTTTGTGATGTAAACATTTCAGTATCATGTACATAAAATGAGGAAAATCAAGTAGGAAGCTCTAAATTAGAAAGTTGAAGATAAATTAGTGCACTAAAGCAAAGGCACCTAACAGGGAGCAGAAGGGTTTGTTTGTTTTTTGAATTTCGCACAAAGCTACTCGAGGGCTATCTGTGCTAGCCGTCCCTAATTTAGCAGTGTAAGACTAGAGGGAAGGCAGCTAGTTATCACCGCCAACTCTTTGGCCAACTCTTTTACCAACGAATAGTGGGATTGACCGTCACATTATAACGCCCCCACGGTTGAAAGGGCGAGCATGTTTGGCGCGAGGGGGTTGCGAACCTAAGACCCTTTAACACGCTTAGCCATGCCAGGCCAGGAGCAGAAGGGACACGTTTCTTTGTTCTGAATTTCGCGCAAAGCTACATAAGGGCTATTTGCGCTAGCTGTCTCCAATTTATTATTGATATATTAGAGGGAAGGCAGCTAGTCATCACCCCCACCGCTAACTGTTGGGATTCTCTTTTGCTAACGAAGAGTGGGATTGACCGTAACATTATAACGACCCCACGGCTGAAGTGGCGGGCGTGATTGATGAGACGGGGATTAGAACCTGTGACCCTCAGGTTGCAAGTCAAGTGTCCTAACCAGTTGGCTATCAGTGTGAATATATGTAAATATATATATATTTATATTTTGTTGGGGGAAAATTTTCTCATCGCATTTGCTAGCTAGTTCTTCCTCACACTTATTTCTACTATTTTTAACAAAGTTAGGCACACGTGTCCACAAAATTAACTTCTTCTAATTTCATTTATTTCGTCTATAACTTTCTACTTAACTCAAGATAGATAAGTATACTTATTTACCTTTTTCAGAGATTTTTCATTTTTCATTAGAGATTCCATTTCATGATTTCTCATTTGTTTGAAAGCCTTGTTTGTTGGGGCGAAGATGGTGAAGGAGATCTGTGATGGCTTTGGAGCAGATAGGAACTCAGGTTCAACTTTTCGAACTCTTCGGATTGCGTCAGTAAACATGCTTAAGGAAAGAAAAAGAACATGAAAACACTGACGTAACGAATCAAATTAGCTTTAATTTCTTCGACCGACGATTTGAAAATAACTAGTTTTCACGTTTATTAAATCAAGAATTATCCATGTAATGTCAATATAGATACATGCGGACAACACTTTGAAATATTTCTGTATTTACATTAAGTGTTTTAATGGTTAGAACGCGTTTTATTCGTACAAGAATTCGTATTTAACACACTTCAAAAATATTATTGGACATGATAGAAGATACCAACTGAAGATGTTATAAAATGTAAAAAAAAAATAAAAAAAATTTGGCTCTGTTCTCTACTTTCTAATGAATGCTCTATTTGAGAAATTTGAGTTCAAATGCCTAAACAAAATGATATATCCCTGTCATTGTAAAATGTTATCAACCCCCCACCTCTATATGTATAGGAACTAACTTTATCGTAGATTTTTCCTTTTGCCACCTTCCTACCAAATACGTCGTTAATTTTACTCTTCCTCCATGATCTACTTCCACCCAATCCTGGTGGCTCACAAATAAATCTGAATGCATATCACGCTAAAAATCGGGTTTCAACATCAGTGATGGGTTGAGTATAGATAGCCCATAATGTTGTTTTAGGCTTAACGACAACAAAAAACTTCATGACCTAGACGAAGTACTTTGAGTTTCTCCATAGCTTCTATCTACAAATACCGTTATTTACATATAAAAAATTCCTAGTCTTCATCGAAGAAGGAATTTGACGAATTCCTAAATTCTGAAGTCACTGTTATTTTAATTATCTATTTTCTTGATTGGTGTTTTAATGTATTTGTTATTATAATTGTACCTAGTCTACGACGATGTTTTATTTTCGTATGTTATACAACTCACAACCACACTTCCTACTAAACACATGCCTTGATTATCCGTAAGCTCTTCACCGTACTTCCCATCATCTCATCTATATCCTCTATCATCATGGACGGCTTTTCTTCCTGCACATACTCTGATAGTACAAGCTTTTAAGACGAGTAAGACAAATGATCGCTGGGACCTCGTGCTATTCCAGACAAATAATTTGTTTGTTTTCTTGATTATACAATATGTTGAACAGTTTCCTGTAGATGATACTTACCTTATGTGTAATTTTAGAGACGTTATTTCAGACTCTGTGCTGAGTTCTTAGTAATTAAGCATACAATCAGAAATAGCTTCTCCCAAACGAAAAGGGCCTGGAATGGACAAGTGGTTAGGGCGTTCGACTCGTTATCTGAGGATCGTAGGTTCGAATTCCTGTCAAACTAAACATTTTCGCTCTTTCAGCCGTTGAGGGTATTTTAAGGTGATGGTCAATTCCACGATTTGTTCATACACGAGTGGCTAGAGGCGGCGATGGGTGGTGGTGACTAATTGCTTTCCCTCTAGTCTTACATTATTACATTAAGTGCGGCTAACGCAAATCGTCCTCGTGTTGTTTTACGCGAAAAAAACCGTAACTCAACCAACCCAAACTAAAAGTAGGTCGGAGCTGTTCGTAGGAAATTATTCCATAAAAACAAAGGCATTTGTTCAGATTTCTAAAATGAAATTAAGGGACCTAAGTTTAGACTTAATTAGATGAAAAAAATACACAATCTCTAATGGTGAGTAACTTATTAATAAACTCTGCTAGTGGATCTGTGAGAAAATTGAAAATTCAGAAAAAAAGTTATCGCAAACATTGCTTATGCTAAAAGAAATACAGTCAACACTTACATATTCAACAATGGCTTTATGAGTAGAGTGACAGTTAATACGTGTGAGGGATAGCTGTGTATTTCATATTTGCTAAAAGAGGGGGTGGAGGAGTCTGCGACTTAGAATGTTTTGGAATCAGAGAGTTACACTACCTGATTACAATGATGAGTGGGGTCTCATGCTTACTAGGGCTAACACAGCACACCACATTTCTCACAAAACGCATCATTCATTACATCGCTTTCTCCATTATACTCTTCCAATAAGCTCAATTAGATAAAACCCCATCATCAACTAATCATTTATATTATACCCTTCGTCAAATGTTTGAAGTCAAAATCATTATCCTTTAGCTAATTTTCCACCACATATGCTATCAATATGTTTTCTCTCAAACCTAATTTATGTTTATACTTATTTTACAAATTATGCTTCATTTGAATTGATAAAAGTGTTGTTACTTACCTAAAATTGGAATTTTCTTCGAGCATTTCCAAAGTGCTACGTTCTGGAGGTATGAGAACCTTGTCGATAATATGGATGATACCATTCTGGCCTTCTTTATCCGCTTTAGTAATCATTGCTGACTCTACTCCCAAAGCCTACATGGAAAGCAAAAACGAAATCTATTATATGAAATTTAAATATTAATTCTACGTACTATAGCATGCTCATTAAAACATGTAGCTGCATTCAATGCAGTAGAACTTGTATTCATACGCTTGCTTTAGTGATTTCACTTTCTCATCTGAAGGCAATTAGAATAATGTTTTGAAATTAAATGGACAATTTGGTTTGGTTTGTTTTGAATTCCGCGCAAAGCTACTCAAGGGTTATCTGCACTAGCCGTCCCCAATTTAGCGGTGTAAGACTAGAGGGAAGCCAGCTAGTTATCACCACCCACCGCCAACTCTTGGGCTACTCTTTTACCAACGAATAGTGGGGTTGACCGTTCACATTATAACGCCCCCACGGATGAAAGTGCGAGCATGTTTGATGTGACGGGGATTCGAACTCGCGACCATCAGATTAAGAGTCGAACGCCATAACCCACCTCGTCATGCCCGGCCTAAATGGCCAATACTAATAATTACTACTCATCTCAATAGGAGTAAATCGTACAACACCTGTTTTCAGTAACCTAAATAACGATGGACCATAGAATATATAAATAAGGTTCAATATATTTTTTCTGTTTATTTTCAGGTTATTCTAAATCATGTTTAATAAAACTTATACAAATCTAAGTATCAAAATCACTTCTATATGAATGTTCTTAATTAATTGTTAAATGTAATCTGATTCTGATAGGCAAATATTGAAGATGATTGCAACAAACAGTATTTTTTTATATATATTAGCACAAGTTAGGTATTGATAAAAAATAAGTTCAACCTTGATAAAGTTGAAGAGAAAACAAAGTGTAAGCATAGCACTATCATAGCAACGTGTTGTCAGTCGTGGTCTACAACAGTGGAAGTGGACAGTTGAAAAGAAAAATATGAGAATCCACCCCTGTAGGAATTTAAAATGCCACCCTTTAAATTAAAAGAACAACAATCGTTGTAACCTGTCTGTTAAAGTTTACATTAATACGTAAGTTAATTTGGAAAATCTTAAGTATCAGTGTAACTAATATAGAAATGCTTTGTAACGTTGCTTTGAAAACAGCAACACATTTACACGGTATAATTATAGCGACATCACTGTGTATTCAGTCTAGCCTCATAATACATATTTTATTTTACACAAGTATAAACTGTTTATTAAAATTTCGTTGCACCCTACTAACCAGACACGTTATTAACCTGTTGACTGCTAAGTATTTCAGCTGCTACGGCAACTCCGAACCAAGTTCAAAATACAACTCTAATGCTTGTTCATTCTGTAACCGTTTTCGTGATGCCATTTTGGATCGAAAGTGAAGCAATATGTAAGTAGGTCAAATGCATGTATGGTGCTGACATCTAGTGTTGAAGTTAGGTATTATTGAGAACGAATTAACTCGTCCGTGGCACTCTGTTACCGATCGATTTGGACGAGTTATCTCGTCTACGGCACTGAACAGGTTAAAGGTAATGCGACAACGCTACTTTTCTCTAGGACTTCCGATTGCACATGATTCGTAGGTGGCCTTGGATGTCGTCCAGTGCGTGGATTACAAATTTTACTACCAAATTCGGATCTTTTCAAGTGATGACACATGTAGTGTTAATTTTTTTTCTTTCTTATTCAATAATGCTATATGTATATGTATATATCCATGTTTACGCACATAAGCAATTAGACTTGTTCATGCATACATATACAGATAGGTTCAATACCAATTTGTACTAGGTTGTCCAAAAATAAATGTTGAAAATCTCACGATGACATTTAGAAGCTGAATATTAAGTAACTTATCGTTGGTTAGTTGGTTTAATCCAACGTTTGTCGTTTACAAGGTGTCATAATTGTCTGCTGTTTCAACTCTACTCAGAGTAAGTTTCGCAACCTCCAAGGCAGCATGGACAAGAAGGACTTTCGTCTGATTTTCCTCTACGACTTTAAACATGGACGAAAAGCTACCGAAACTACCCGGAACATAAGCCATTCGGTCATGGATCTGTTACTGAACGTACAGTGCAGCGTTGGTTCCAAGGGTTTTGACATGGAGATGAAAGTCTTGAAGACCACGAAGGTCGTGGAAGGAAACACATTAATGGAAGCAGTTAAGACAGACCCTTGCACAACAAATGTAAGCTTGCAGAAAAGCTAGGTACAAACAAATCAAGTATTTCCAACCACCTGAGTGTGACTGGAAAGCCGATAAAGTTGGATAAGTGGGTTCCGCGTGAGCTGACTGAATATGAACAAAATCGGAGTTATGAGACCTGTCAAGGATGATTCTCCAAAATTATAAAAAATTGGGAATCGATGCTCTGCCTCATCCACCTTATTTACCAGACCTTCTGCCTCCATATTTTAATTTTTTAAAGCAATCTAAAACCTTTTTGAAAAATAAACGCTTTCAAAACCAGGAAGCTGCAGAAAAATTTTTCCGGGAGTTCATTGACCATAGAAACTTTGATTTCTACAACAGAGGAATAAACAGCATTGTTACACGTTAGGAAAAGTGCGTTGAAGCAAATGGCGATTACTTTAGTTAAAGGCCCGGCATGGCCAAGCGCGTACGCGCGACTTCATCCGAAACTTGCTCGCCCTCCCAGCCGTGAAGCGTTATAATGTGACGGTCAATCCCACTTTCGTTGGTAAAAGAGTAGCCCAAGAGTTGGCGGTGGTGGTGATGACTGGTTTAGTCTTACATTGCTAAATTAGGGACGTCTAGCACAGATAGCCCTCGAGTAGCTTTGTGCGAAATTCCAAAACAAACAAATACTTTAATTAAGGCATGTTTTATAACACCGGTTTATATTTTTCCAAACTTCGCAGTTCAAAAACGAAATTTATTTCTGGACAACCTAATACATTAGTATTACCTATGTATTAATAAAAAAATAATTTTGAAGGAAGAATAAGGACAAAAAAATCCACAAGCCAGTGTGTTTGTAAGAAATCTCTACCGGCTAAATATTTCGTCATTATATGTATGCAAATTATTTCACCTAATTTATTTTATCTAAAATAAACTATTTGGATATTGAAACAGGATTCAACGTGTTGATATTTTTAAAAATTCTAATGATTCAAAACTTGAATTTCAAACTAAAAATTAAAGTTTACAGATAGTTCAAAACGCACTCTGTCACCTTAGAATTTTTTGTCTTCATTTCTCATAGTAATCGTTTCAAAAATTTCATTTGCTTCTGACTTGGTATATATTATAAGTAAAAACAGATAGAATGTATCTCAGGACGGCTGGTACAGGTACTAACACCTTTACCAAAATAAAGCAGAGAACAACGTTTCGACTTTCTTAGGCCATCTTCAGGTTAACAAAGTGAGTTTCTCGTCATCACGAAATAGCATGAGTGCATCGCCATTAGTAATGAGTAAGAGTTCAGAAGACAAAACATATCAAGAAATATATTTAAATAATATGGACAATAGAGATGTTTTGTACGTTATATCAAAACGATTTTTGCATTACAATCTATGATCCTACGTTTGATAACATTCTACTTGGCGATTGTTCAACTTTATAATATCTCTGTTCTTTATTTTTCATTGCAAAAGTTTCTGTCGTAAAGTCGTCACGTTTAAAGCATGTCCCTCTTCCTTGCCTGCCTTCCATAGACATTCTAGTTTACAATGATGACGGTTTCCTGGGGACCGTTTAACTATTCCAATTTGTTTTGAATTTCGCACAAAGTTACATGAGGAATATCGGCGGTAGCCGTTCCTAAGTTAACAGTGAAATATTAGTGAAAAGACAACTAACCATCACTACCCATCGCCAACTCTTGGACTACTTTTTTACCAACGAATAGTGGGAGTAACTGTCACATTATAACGCCCCTAATGGCTGGAAGGGCAAGCATGTTTGGTGTAACGGGGATTGAAACCCGCGATTCCCAGAATGCAAGTCGAGCGCCATAACAACCTGACCACACCATTCCGATCATACAAAAGTCCATAAGCGATTTGATGAGTATATTTTTGTATGGAATACTACGAATATCTCTTTAGTTCACCAGCTGATGAATGATACGATTAAACAAATATGTCACGTACACGTGATTTATATCGTTTTTCATAAATTCTTCTTAATCCTGTTGGGTCTCCTAGTAGCTTTGTCGTAAGCCTATGAGCTTGCAACACTAAAGTAAGGTTTCCGATACCCATGATCAACAGAGCACAGATATCCATTTGTGTAAATTTGTGCTTAACAACAACTAAACCAATTAATCAATCATGATTAGTGTTGTCGCCTTTAGCAGGTGGAAAACTTTAGCTATCGATCTTCGTGTTTGGAATTTTGACCTATTATAAGCTACCATATTTTGCTTACATAAGCACGTTTTTCCAAGGCCATATGTCGATCCACATTCTCAATCCTATTAAGCACCAGTAAAATCCTATCTTGATATACTAACTCCATGATTCGAACACATATTCATGATTTGAGTATACGGATATTTTACATGCCCTTCCCCAAAACGGTCAATTTTCGGTAGCATGATACTAACTTGGGTGAAGCCAAAATATATATAAAAAAGTAGTTCTAATACATTATGTTCCCCTGTGACGTTTTATCGACTGTAAATGTCACGTGAATTTCTGCTTTGCATGTTCAAAATCATTTGAACATAATTTACTTAACCCTTTGTAAATATTGTTTTTGAATACGAGAGGGGGCCCGGCATGGCCAAGCGTGTTAAGGCGTGCGACTCCTAATCCGAGGGTCGCTGGTTCGCATCCCCGTCGCGCTAAACATGCTCGCCCTTTCAGCCGTGGGGGTGTTATAATGTGACGGTCAATCCCACTATTCGTTGGTAATAGAGTAGCCCAAGAGTTGGCGGTGGGTGGTGATGACTAGCTGCCTTCCCTCTAGTCTTACACTGCTTAAATTACGGACGGCTAGCACAGATAGCCCTCGAGTAGCTTTGTGCGAAATTCAAAAACACACAATGCGAGAGAGATTTTTGGCACTCTGCCTATTATGTTAGAAATGGAGAGTACTCCGAGCAGTGTGGCCCTAGTTGTTGCCTCGTCTGTCAAACTACAATTGCAGTCATGAAAGAGTACAATATTAAGCGACATTACGCAACTAAGCACTCCTCCCAGTTTGATGAAATTGTTGGTCAGGCACGAAAGGACAAAATTGAACATTTAAAAACATCCATTGAAAAGCAACAAGGTGTTTTTACCACTTTCAAGAAAAATTCAGAACTGGTGACAAAACTGAGTTTTAAGCTTTGTGAATGTATGGCAGAAAAGGGAAAGCCTTTCAGTGATGGAGAATTTATTAAAATTGTTTAACAATATTCACAGAATATGCATGTCCAGAGAAAAATATTTGGTGGAGCAAACTAGCCTTTCCCGCTTTACTGTCTCACGCAGGACAAAAGATCTTTCAGAGGACATCAAAGAAACTTTGAAAGAGAGATTGAATTCGTGTGAAGCTTTCAGTCTGGCTTTGGATGAAAGCACTGATATCAATGACACATCCCAACTTGTCATTTTCATCAGAGCTGTTACTGCAGGCTTTGATGTTTTCGAAGAGTTTTAGATATGGCAAGCCTTTCCTCCACAACCACAGGACAGGATATTTGTGAACAAGTGCTTAAGGTTGTAGAAAAGTTTGAACTGAATCCTTATAAATTATGTGGTGTTACAACAGATGGTGCTCCTTCCATGACAGGTAGGACAAATGGATTCACCAAGAAATTTCTAACTGCAATTGGAGCACAAGACGTAGTTGTAAGCCATTGCATTATTCACCAAGAGAGCTTGTGCACCAAAGTTCTGGATTTTGCAGAAGTCATGAAAAATGTCGTCCAATGCGTAAATTATATTCGAACACGAGGATTAAATCATCGACAATTTAAAACTCTTTTAGATGAGCTGGACAGTGAGTATTCAGATGTTTTGTACTTCTCTGCTGTACGTTGGCTTAGTAGAGCTGCTACTTTGAAGAGATTCTGGAATCTGCGAGAGGAGATTAAGTTCTTCATGGAGAGCAAACGTCAGAATGTGGACTTCTTGAGCAATGAGAACTAGCTGAATGACTTAGCATTCCTCACAGACATTACACAGCATCTGTCTGATTTAAACTTAAAACTACAAGGGAAAAGTCAACTTGTGAATAAGTTGTTTGAGCATATTTGTGCTTTTGAGAAGAAATTGGAACTTTTCCAGGAACCAGTGTACAAAAGCTGCGTGATGAGTTTGCAAACAGGTTTCCAGATTTCAGACAAACTGAAATTAGATTGAAATTGTTCGCTCAACCTTTTGATTTGGCAGTGGAAGACAGTCCTGATGATTGCCAAATGGAACTCATTGAACTGCAGGCTGACATGGACACTAAAAGGAAATTCTCTGAAAACAGTTTGCTAGACTTTTACAAACTCTGTGTACGTGAAAAGTTTCCCAATTTGTCCCGTCATGCACAAAGAATTGCCTCCCTTTTTGGTAGCACCTACTGCTGTGAGCAATTTTTCTCCAAAATGAAGCTCATCAAAACCAAATGTAGAAGTCAGCTGACTGATGAACATTTGACCAGTCAGTTAAGAGTGGCAACCACTTCTGTCAAAGCTGATATTGACAAGCTCTGCAAGGACTCTAAATTTCAAGTGTCGCACTAAAATGATCACTCATGCAAAAATATAAAATATTATTGCTTGCATTTTGAGAATTTTTTTTAATTTATTGTGCATGTACACGAATAAGCTTGTTTTTAAGTGGCCCCGCTTGATTGATGAAGTTGGTTATATGGCCCACCGACGAAAAATGTTGCACACCCCTGATCTAAACCTTACTTGTTAAGTCATGAGAAAGTAATAGAACTGACTCATATTTACATCAAGTAAAATAACAACAACTAAAGAAACGTAAGAAATGTTATATTATAGCCCTGACCACATCTGGAAATATTCTCTTAAGAACTTCACTTACATCGAGAAAAACAATATTATCAGCGAGAATTTTATTTATTGAAGTAGATATGGTAAGAAACGTTGTTTATGGATGATATTTGTTTCCAAAAACTAATTTGAGTGAAGAGCTGTTATTATTAAAAAACTTACTTTAGATAATTATTTGGAATCTCAGCCCAAAGGGTCCAAAACCTTTGGGAACTTATGTGTGTTATCTGAGTGAATTGTTTAGTGTAAAAAAATCGTATCAATCAAATAGGGTTCGTACCTTCCTATAAACTTTCAAACGGAGTTGATTTTTTCTTCCTGTTGTCTCCACTTTCTGGTTATCCGAGAAGGTGTCCGATTTTACTTTACCTTGTATGATATGATACTCTAACAGTCTACGAGCCTCGTCCGTGTTTTCCTGAAGCCTCTGTCGTCTTTCTTCTGGTAATGCTTCAAAAGCTTTGTCAGAAGGAGCAAATATCGTAATGGTGATATTCGGGCGCACTAGTTCCTGAGCCATGTCGGTAGAGCGTGCTAGTGTGGAGAATGTCTTAAGATTGTCTGATCGTGCTGCTAGATACAAAACACTTCGTACTACGAAAAATAGAAAAGTAACATAAGCTTTAGTATGAACAATTAGATAACAGTTTTTGTCGAAGATAAGATTACGTTTCAACTTCAGTATAAAAGTTTTACTTTCTTGTTTTATTAATATGTTTATATATAAAAATGTATAAACTCTATAGCAGGGAGTCTTAATAATTTGACACCTTCTTTTAAAGTAAATAAACTTTTATATTTATAAACTAAACATCAACATGTCTTTGTAAACAAGAGAGTCGTTGAAAATATCAAAAGTAAGTAATGTTTGGAATAATTTATTTAGTTATTATAATAAAATGCTAGACTTATGAAAGTGAAACTTACCACGCTCCGGCACAAGGACATCAGTAACTATGTTTATTACTCCATTTTTGGCAATCATGGCCTCTGACGTCATCTTCACATCATTAACAAAAGTCCCGGACTGGTTGCAATGCAAATGAATACGATCTCCTCCAAGTGTTCGAAGCCTGTGTTTGTCTATTATTCCCGGTGTACATATTACGTGAGGGATTATGTGGTTCTTCAGAAGAGCTGTAAAATCAGTTGAAAAACGGTAATTGTAACTAAGTTAAATCACCTTTTGAATGATATTGTTGAAGCATAGTTTTTAGAAGAAAAACAATATATCGAATTAGAAGATGTATTTAACATTTGAAGACAATGCCTAACATGGGAGGCGCTAACTTCTTCCCTGTGCGCCCCCAGTGGCACAGCTGAATGTACGTGGACTTACAACGCTAACATCCGGGTTTCTATAACGGTGTAGGTAGAACACAGAGAGCCCATTGTGTAGCTTTATGATTAACTAAACAAACAAACTTCTGTGGGACTGAGGTAGACCCGAGAAAAACTTCAGGAGATTCTACATTTTAATAGGCTTTAACAGTAATAATTGTTCGGAGTGCTACAGGATGTTAAGGCACATTTTGGGGTAGCTTCAGTCTCCTCTGTACCACCTTTGTAATCTAAATTAAGTTCTACTCATTTTTAACATGTTTTTTTATTTGAAATCAAATACGTAGTAATTTTGTTTACTACAACTTTTGCCAGACAATGATACCAACATACAGTTCACAAGATCAAAACTTGACAAACAGTGACTCATTATATGCGGTGTAGTTACCACAAGAATGGTTCTTCAGTTTTGATATATTATTTTGATTTGAGACAGTTTTACTAGCTCAGATTGTTGTGAAGGGTGACCAGTTTATTTGGTATATAAATATAAGAAAATCTGAAGCATTTTGTGCACTTATCCATTAACTATTGTTTATATTATAGAAAGTCTGCGGGCATGGAGAGAATTCTTTTATCAAACACATTTAAGCGTTGTGAGAGATGTAATACGAACATACTCTCTAATTCTAATTTTAAAGGTGTCATAATATGTGATGCTCGATTATTTGCTCAAATATTATTTCTTAAAGAACCTAATAAAATAGGTCCAAAGCTTTAATCTTTGACTCGTCCAACAGATGTTTTCTTTTCTAATTTAACGAGTTATGGTCCTTTAAAGTATAGCTAAACAAAGAAGGGTAGAAAGAAATATAAAGTTCTACAAGTTACGACTGGGTGTGATTTATAATGGTTAACGTATTGGTTAGTGTGTTAAGAGTATCAAAGTTTCTGTCGCAATACGCTGCCAAATAGTCTTTGCATTTTAAGCTGTGGGGGGAGTGTTACAATTTTGACGTCCATTCCGCAATTCGGTTAAGGGAAGCTACATAAAGAGCAGCAGGTTCTGCTGGCGAGATGACTTCCCTCTGTTTAGCAGTTCTGAATTCTGGATAGCCACACCTGAATTTCAGAGGCCTTTAGATTAACCTTTTAGTATAGCTATGCATAAGACGTTGTTCAGGGTAAAGTTACCAAGTTGATATTAATCATGTGTTTCGAGATAACTTGATTCACTCGATGATTTCTCTTATCAGCACGTTAACTTTTGTGAAATATAGTACAAGATATTCATACTCTGTACAATTGAGGTTACCTATTTAGTCGACATTTTTTATTATTTAAATATACTAGCTAAATTTACGAATAATTGCTCATTAAATTTATTATTTTAAAATAAAACTACTCAAACATTTATAAAAGCCACCTACTAATAAAGATAAATAACATCTAGATTTAGTTTTACATACGCTGTATATTTAATAGCATCTGCATGTTTTCATACCAGTTTCAAAAAATAAAACAAAATCTGGTTGAATATATATATAATCTGAGGACAATAAGAGACTTGTTAACTAAACAAAACATTAAATGTGCGTATGTGTACTTTAGGACAAAACTACTTTTGGCTTTCTATCGTACCCACGGCGGGGAATCGAACTTGGTATTTTGGTGTTGTAAGTTTGTAAACTTACCGCTGACCCACTGAAAGACAATATTAAAATAAAGCACTCGAAAACATCCCTCATCATTTCAATATTTATCAAATCTTCCCTTAAACTTTATTAAATTAACAGTACCTACCACATCTAAAGACAACCTATTCCAAAGGCCAATCACTTTGTTGGAAAAATAAAGCTGGAGAAGACTCGTACTAAAACTTATATTAGTGTTAGTATTCTCATCAGTAAGTACCAGTACGTTAACACTGTCAATTTTATTAACAATTTTAAATACATCAGATCTTCCTAACTCTTCTCTTTCAAGAGGAAACAATTTCGGAGATCTTAACCTTTCCTTGTGTAACAATCTTTTCATCCAAGTTATCCTCCTAGTAGCTCTCCTCTGAACCTTTTTCGAGAATTCAATGTTTTTTTTCTAAGATAAGTTATACAAGACTAAACTTAGAACTCCAAATGTAGCCTAATCAATGACCAATGCATTAAAATTACAACCTTTATAGGATTGTATTCAATACTTCTGTAGATATAACTAAAAATCCCATTTGCCCTACCACAAGCAATAGTACACTGATTGAATAGCTTAAGATACCGATCAATCAGAACAACAAGATCATTTGTTTCTAGAACACCGTTAAGGTTATTCCCATAAAATTATAACCATAATTCAAATTATGATATCCCACATGCATTAACTTGCATTTATTATGATTAAAATCTATCCGACATTTATTAGCTAAACGCATAAATAATTTCAGTCATTTACAAACTAACAGTATCCTTCTCGCAGCCAGCAACTCCTAAAACTTTAAAATCATTAGCAAATAATTACTTTATTGACAATTCTTTCATTTATGTCATTGATGTAAAAAGAGTAAAGATCCTAAAACTGAACCATGAGGTAGCCCACGTAGCACGATAACCCAGTTTGAATGAACTCCATTTATAACAACCCTTTATTTTCTTCCATCCAGACAGTCTTATATCTAGTAAGAATAACCCAACCTATACCCTACAGCTTTAATTTTTTGGGATGTCCTTACGTGTCACCTTACCAGATGCTTTCTAAAAATCTAAATACACCAAATTCACACCCTTACCTTAATCTACATAAAAAATAGCTTATTTACTTAAATAATTCTAAAAGTTTTTTAGTTACACATATTATGTATTTGTTCCTTCCCGAGTTTTCATTTGATAAAAGTGTAAGTAAAAGTAATTTAGACAAGGAAAGCTCAACATTGGTTATCTCATTGTAGAATATGGAGTTAAGATTACACATTAAAATGTATTTATTACTACAAAGGATTTGATTTATTAAAGTAGTTCAAGAAATGTCTTTCTCTATGTAAGTACTACAATATATCCTACCATCTAGGGTGAGTAGAGTTACGAGAAATACATGTTACAGATAAAAATACATGTGCAGAATTGTAAACAGTATTTTTGGTTACTGAAAAAGAGATAAAAAGCTAATTATATATATTAAAATATTATATTATATTAATTATATTATAACATTAAAATATATATATTAAAAATTTTAAAGCAGGTTTTACATACCATGATAACGTAAGCATGATTTAAACAAAAGTTTTTGCTTGATAAGTGCTGCTTTAACTGACATAATCCTTTATACAATGCAGTTTTTGGTTTTTATTCTAATAAATTGAGGGTAATGATAGCCGGGCCATCATCCATTAAAAGATCTAGAAGGATAATTAAAAGCCTCACCAAGTCTCGACTCCGGGTTTCCTGTCATACGTTCTCTTTCAGCGAGTGGAATTTTCTCGAAAGCCTCATCAAGAGGTGCCAACAGCGTATAAGGGCCTCCAAGGCGGAGTTCATTGACTAGATTGGACTGAAGCAAAGTTGTAGCCAGTTCTCGAAATCTGCCGTCTTCCACGAGAATTTCAGGAATAGTTAAAGTTCCTGTACGTCCAGGAGGAACAAGTACTTGATCAATCAGATGAACAATACCATTCTTGGCTTCCTGATCTTTTCTTACAACAGGACCACAGTTAACCGTAATCATCTTGAGGTATTGAAATACAAAAGAAGATAAGTATTTGTTTTTGAATTGTAATTAAAATTGAATTGTTTTTGCTCTCAGCTAAAACAAACTGGTATTTGATTGCACAGTCACGAAATGTCGATAGACCCAAAACTTATTAGATCAGTTAACTTCTTCAGTTGATCTAATTATGGCAGAAAGCTAGTTTTCATAACATTATTCACCATGAAGGACTTACAGCAAAACCTGTTTATCAATAGGTATTAAATATTTGAAACCTTATCTATAATAGAATTTTAGTAAACATATAGTTAAAAGTGATAAAAATATCGTATATTGAAGTATCAAGTAATATAAAGTCCCGCATTGTTTCTTTAATTTTACATTTACGTTGAAAAACATTTTTTCATGATCTGTTGTTTTTAAAGTTGGATCTTTTTTGCCTACCAAAGGTGATTTTCGCACAAATCATCCATCAAACACATAATGGCATACAGAGCTCGGATTGGATTTCGTGCAAAGTTACTCGAGAGCTATCTTTGCTGTCCCTCCTTAATTTAGAAGTAGTAGGCAAGAGGGAAGTGAACCAGCAACTTTTGGGTTACCCCTTTACCATCGAATAGTGGGATTGACTCTCACATTATAACGTACCACAACTGAAGGAGCGAGCATGTTTGTGAATCGAGTGCCCCAACCACCAGGTTATGTCAGGCCTTAGTAATGGAATCAATCAATCAAATGCCTTTTAGTTATTTCGAAATCATATAATCAAAAGTATCTGTCTGTTTATTTGTAATTAAGCACAAAGCTACACAATGGGCCATCTTTACTCTTCCCACGACGGGTATCAAAACCCGATTTTTAGCGATGTAAGTTCGCAGATTGATTGATTGTTCAGAAATAAGCCCAAAGTTACACAATGAGCTATCTGTGCTCTGCCCACCAGTAAGTCCACAGATATACCGCTGTTCCTTGGGTGGGGAAGATTATCAAAAGTAAATAAACCAACAAACTCATATGTCTAATACAACAATTGGAATGAAATGTTGTAAGAGTTTAGTATGCCTATACTACTTCTCTACTGATACCTGAAACTATCGTTTTACAATGTGTAAGAGTGGAATAACCACAAATTAAAACAAATAAGAGATATACGTAATAAGTGATTTTGGTTTCTCGCATATGTATAATAAGTAGAACTACGCACATGTTGATATCTCAGTAATATGACAAGCATAAAAATAGCATTTGTTTAGATTTTTTGCTTGTAGAACCGTGTTAAGAAGTTTACTTGTTTTTTGAATCTTGCGCAAAGCTGCACGAGGGCTATCTGTGCTAGCCGTCCCTACTTGAGCAGTGTAAGACTAGAGAGGAGGCAGACAGTAGTCACCAACCATCGCTAACTCTTTAGCTACTACTTTACCAACGAATATTGGGAAGGATCGTCACATTATCGCCCCCACAGCTGAAAGGGCGAGGATGTTCGGTGTGACGGGGATTTGAACTAGCGAACCCTCAGATTGCGAGTCGAGCTCTCTAACTTCATGGCTGTGTTGGGTGTGTCAAAAAAAAAAGGATAGTTTTTGTGGAAAATCAACATAATCAAGTTTAACAATTACATCAAAGTGTTCTAATGTTTATCAGATATTTATTACTTTGCATCAAGAGATTAGTGTTTCTTACCCCGTTTGAATAACGTATAATACGAAGTTTTTGTCCGTCATAAAGACTCTCAATCTCCGAATCAGCATTAAAGTTTGATGACTGAAGTTTACGTCCAACTATATGATGTAACAAGTACGGTGATTCAGGTTTCAGGAGACTTTCTTGAAATTTCTTTCGTTCGATGTGACTCATCGTCTAAATAAAAAGTAGACAACGATTTAAGTATTTATGGTTTTCTATTTATTAAGTATTTATGGTTTTCTATTTATTAAGTTAACAAACTAACTTAAATACAGAGTCAGAGTCTTTGAGAATCTCCTGAAATTCCTTTGTTCGATGAAACCTATTGTTTATGAAAAATAAGATTAGAGAAAAAATTTAAGGATATAAATAGCTTTTTTTATTAAGTTAAGAAACTGACTTTTAAACAGAGATAAAGGTTTTTTGAGACTCTCCTGAGGTTTCCTTCGTTCAATGTGACCCACTGTCTACGAAAAATAAGAACAGGCCAAGAATTAAGTATGTATAGTTTTATGTTTTAATAAATTAACTTTAATAGTTTATATAGAGACCTCCTTATTGTTTCTTAGACCTTCTCAAAGGTAAGCAAATCACAGCTCATTACAGAGAAAAGCTATATTACAATTGCCAAGTCTAGAATACTGACAAATTTGAAAATGAGATTGTTTCGAATAGATTTGCAGTTTCATCAATAAAACGAGTACGTAAATGTGGAATTATACATAATGAACCAAGAAGAAATTATACTAGCATTAAAAGCTTTAAAAGACATAGCGCTATTCCTAAACAATACATATTTATGAATGGTGAAAGTAAAGACTGATCCCTCCTCAGGATGGAATGCACAGTTGTTCCATAAAGTGACATAACAACATGAGTGCTCGTGGTGAAAAGCGCGTGTTTCGGGTATGCTTCTGTTATATATGCAGGAAGGTTGTGATGCTAGCATATTGGTACTTGGAAAAGACTGTGAGGAAAAGTGTACAATCTGCATATACGAAATCACGAGAAGTACGATCCATTGTTTTCCGAAAATGATACTAGTGAGGGCTGCATATACAAATTACGTTGTTGTATATGCACTGAATTGAATATAGACTCGTCACTTTGTGGTTAATAGTAGAAGGTATCCCACATAGTATAACGTTTGGAACAAAGAATCGTATTGGTAGAACCACCAACAAAATTACCTGAAACTGAGGTAGAAATTCAACCATTCCGTTGCGCGATTGACACAAGATGTCAGTGTGATTGGCTAGAAGGTTCTGATTGACACAAGATGTCAGTGTGATTGGCTAGAAGGTTCCGATTGACACAAGATGTCAGTGTGATTGGCTAGAAGGTTCCGAGGGCGATAGGAATAATGAGATTGCCCAAAATCAGAGAATCCATAAACCTCACTGGGTACTCCTTCGGAGGTACTGCAGGATACTGAAGCTCTTGTTGAAAGATGCACTGATGATGTAATTGGTGCTTGGGATTAGCAGGTCAGACGGTTTACCATGGCTAACCGTACGGAAAGTTTTGGGCGTTATTCTTCACATGCTCTTCTGCACCAACCAGCGCCTTTAGGAGTTAAAAAAAGAGTGTCTATCGGAAGTTCGTAGCACGTGTTGTAGTTCATTGACTCATTTCACTCTTCTTGACCATGTGTTTACCCGTAATTAGGTCAGCCGAGTAAACAAATACTTATGGACTGTGACAGGGAAACTCTTGTATTCACTAAAGGTCAGTACGTGGTGTGATTTGATCGCTGGCGTTATCCTGGGGTCATTCTTCTTTCAGAAAATAACACTCCGTTACTTAGCGACTCGCATAACTGGACAACATTAACATACATTGTTTAATATTCGTGCTTCAAGCAACATGGACCTGTCCAGAAGGTCACATTCATGCAAGATGATGTAACTTCTCGTGAAAATATTATTCAAACAGACTTAGTGATGGTCAATCTACCAGCAGCCACTTCTTTGAAATTATGACCTAACACCCACCGACTACTGGTTAAGGGTTTTCTACAAATACAGACTGATCACCAGCAACCATTTTTCATCCAAATTATGTTATTGCAATTGGGGTTCAGGCAATTCCTGGGAAGGTGTGACACGCTACAATATCTGGCACCTTTTCTTAAGGATGAAGAAAGTTACTGAAAATGATGATGGTAATGTGTAATTACGGTAACACCACCCTTTAATGTCGTTTAAGTAAACCAACGAAATAGACTTTCATGATTCTTAATACAATCACACAAAATATTTTGCCATGTAAACTGATTTAAATACTCAAACTGTTGTTATAACTTCACTATACACAGGTTTAAAATAAAACATATGTTTTGTAACATCTTAAGAAACGCAGCGATTATTAAGATAATCCTAGCTGCATTTTTAACCGGTAGCTGGGGTTCACAAATTGTAATATATTTAAGATATTCTGTCTTTTTAACTATTACTTTATTCTGTGTAAAAAAATCACCAAGATATCGGGCAAATTCACGTATTTTCTATATCAAATACACGAGGAAACATAGAAGTAATTTAGCGGAACTACTTGAAACTTTGACAGTGGTTTTTGCTCATTTTTATCCATGACTCATGTGTTATGAAGAGCCATGTAACCAGAAAAATCAGGAATTTTAGTGGATATAGATTGTTTAGCAGATTGCAAAGGGACAGTATTAGCAAAATACATTTACATCCATATTATATAACCACGCCCACTAAACCTCACGTTTCTTTGAGAGAAAAAGAAAAACTGAAAAGTAAGACAAAGAGTCTATATAATGAGAACTAAGTAAAGTAATGAAAAAGTGTGGATAGTGTTACGGAGTTAGGATCACACTAAGTAAGTCTAAGAGAATGTAAAATCCTATACAAAGATATTATATTAACGCTTGATATCATTGCACTAAGACATCAGGAGTGTTCCTAGACTAGATTAAAAAAAAAAAAATATCCAATCCCTAATTCTGTTCTTTACAGAATCGACATGACACAATACTTTGCAATTTAAGTAAGCATCTCCGTACTTTTTAAGGCAGATTTTAATTAACTTCGTATCAGTACAGCTGTTATGATAAGACGCCTTATGTAAAAGTGCTGATAATTGAAGACGAAGATATTTATACAGAATACACTGTTTACGTATATAGTATCATACACAAATTAAACTATCATGGGGTATTAAGATAAACAGTTGTGTGAGCATTGGCTAGCACGTGCGTTTTAAGATATGATGTAACGATTATTCGAACAGTTCTTTTTGAAACACATTGAGTTGGTGTGAATCTAAACTTACATTAAAGTATGACCGTAGAATTACAGAAAATAATGTAAGAGATTATTGAAAGCTTGGAGACACGTAAACACAGACAATTACTTTTCCTATATTGTGTAAATAGCATTATGTTTCCAATACGAATATTCAGAGTTGGTTTGTTTTGAATTTCGCGCAAAGCTACACGAGGGCTATCTGCGCTAGCCGTCCCTAATTTAGCAGTGTAAAACTAGAGGGAAGGCAGCTAGTCATCACCACCCACCTCCAACTCTTGGGCTATTCTTTTACCAACGAATAGTGGGATTGACCGTCACATTATAACGCCCCCACGGCTGAAAGGGTGAACGTGTTTGGTATGACGGGGATTCGAACCTACGACCCTCAGACTACGAGTTGAGTGCCTTAACCATATGACATGCCGGGCCCTTGGTATCTGTTTCTATGTAACAGTTTTGAACACTTGAGTAAAGAATTCATTCTACAAATAGAATAGAGTAGGATCACCCATTTCCTGTGTAAAAGGCATAATAGATCAAGCAATGATTTAGTGGAATTATCTGTAGTATTTATGTTGCTTTTGTTTATTTTAGCAACACTTCACTTTATGGTTTCTTCTGGAGAGCATTTTACAGCACAAAACTGGTACTGACTAGTTATTACAGTTTTGAAGTGATTTTAAATAACACTCACAAAAAATCAGCCAATGTATGTCTATAATGCTGCGATTATGTAGAAAAAGTTTGATTTTTTTATTGGCACGTTTGAAATTACTTTTGAATCACTTTTGATGAATATTTATTTCCTCAAACATTTTTTTACTTAGCAAACTGAAGAATTGAAAGTTCATAGGACTCTGGTGATTAAACAGCTAATAATTTCTAGTTTTGGGAAGATATATTATTTGAATGTTCTGGTTAACAGGTGGATCATTTTATGCTTAGATTTATAATAGAGTGTCTTCTGGGAAATTTCATTGTTGGATAAAACTTTCCTGGGTTTTCCTCAAATTTGCATTTTTTGCACATAGTATTTCATATCACTTTGTGATAATAGGTAGTTTAGTAGACTTTGTTGGTGACAAATAGATGGTTCTACACACTTAATTGATGACAAGTAGTGGTTTTATAGGCTTTGTTGTGTCTTTATCTGGTATTGCATTTATGACGGACAGTTTTGGTGTACCATTGTCTTGGTTAATTGAGTTAAAGTGCTACAAATAAAAAGATAAAGTGCGGCAGCTACTTGAAATGAATTACAGCAGGAACATCACTGAATGAATTACAATAAAGGATAAAAAATGATTTAATCAGAGTTTAGCTTTTCCTTGTGAGAGTATAATGAGATCTAACACGAACCAGTGTTCATTATCATCAAACGAACCAGTGTTCATTATCATCATCTTTTCGAATTCCATGACTGTTGTGTCTGACGTATCGTAAAACACTCGTCGAACAGTGTTATATGTTACAAGTAAACTTCATAATTGGTTATAATACAAGATATTTTGAAAGTAATATGTTTTACTTCTTACTTCAAAAGCTTCGTTAGTTGGAGCAAAGAGAGTAACAGCAGCCCCAGCCTGTCGAAGACTGTCTGCCAATCCAGCTTGAGTCAAGTAGTCCACAAAGTAGGTAGCCCCTAGGTCTCGTGCTGTGTCCAGTACGTTTGTCATCGGTTTCACTGAGAGATTTATCAAACACATAAAATTACAAAAATATTCATAACCGTGTGTCTACTTGTTTGATTATTATATGATTTAATGTTTTTACCATTTTGAGTCTCTTTCTGCTACCATTTTCAATTGCATTCTAAAATGTTATAATTAAGTAGGGTTATAACAGGACAAATAACATTTTTATAGGAATCAATTCTGCAAAATGTAAATTATATTCGTAAGTAGAAATAGATTGCCATTAGAACAATTTCCTACTATTTAATGCATTTGAAAATGTTTTTAGTATTCCAGGTTTACTCCAGTATCTTCTCTTAGTAACCGTCGTATATTTACAAAATCACTCTGTATTACCCGACTATAGATGTAACTAGCACGTACTAAATTTGTTTATCTATTCTCAGTTTGTACGTATTATGAATAATACTTTTCACTACAGGTTTGCACATGTATTCCTGTGTACAAGACATAATTCGTCTTACCTCCACTGCACCCTGGTTTATATTTAATTTGCTGAAATCCTTCACAGCATTCGTATCGTATTACTCTGGAAGTAATTAGCAAAGAGCTTATATATATATGGACACACGTATATATATACAGACTTTACACTTGATTATATTGGAACTAGTTAATAAACGATTTATATATATACATGTACAGAGTTTATATTTGATAAAATTCTGATTAGCCTTGTTTTCAACAGCTACTCTTATGTTAAAATATATAGACATGTGCAAATACTTTTATATCAATATCTTATTACTATTCATAACATAGTTTCTGATTTTCTTATAACAATAGTTATTACACCGACTTTATAGAATTTTTTATCAGAGGGACTATGTGATTGCATAGAAAGTGTTAGTACCTAGTGAAAAGGTACACAAGGTGGTGGAATATTCCAAACATTTTGTATTTCATTTTGAAACGACGTACAGTTAGAACCTTCAAATTGTTATTTTTTTATAATTTGTTATATTAAAACCAGATTTTTTTGAAACAGCAGTTACTGTTTTAATTTGCTGACAATCTTGTTTGATGTATTTACGAGGTTGCTTTGGTCACACATTTATTTTAAACTTCTTATAGTTAAATGTTATAAGTATCTAACTCGCTAATTATCTGAAAATGATTATTTCTGAGAAACGCTGTTTGAACCATAAACACTGAAACTATTTTTGTAGTAGGGTAACTGGAAACCAGTGAGTAAAATTGATGCCCTTGAATATGATTGTAACCATGTACGCCCTGAACTACCCGCAAGTCAAGCAAGGATATGCTACTGCACCCTCAGCACCATTAATTCTCGGATCCTTGGTAGGCGTCCCCCAGGAGGACAATGGTATGTACGTATAACACTAGAAATCTGAGCTGAACATTATACATATCGTTAAAGAACCCAAGTATTAAAAGGTTTTTAGTAACAAGGGAATAACACCTTGTTCTTCCATTCTTGAAAGTCAACCAATACCATACAAGTATTTTTATTTTCGTTCTTGAAACTCTGTCGAGCACAAGGTACTCTTTTATTACTAGTTTGAAACTTAACCAAGCAGAGAAACATTTTTATAGAACATGCATTGTTATTTTTATTTCTGTATCAAAAACAAAAAAGAAAGAAAGAAAAAGGAAGAGAAATACAGAACGAAATAAAAGAAATACCAGAGAAAGTGTTATTAAATTAATTATGTTTAATTTTGTCTAAAGAATCATTTTATTCTATTATCTGAAGCACACTAATGACATAGTATCTTATTTAAAATAAAAAAAACAGTTATCATTAATTCACCACTAAATATGTCATTATTTTCGTCACCATAATAGTTCTCCTGAACAGCATAACTTTCTACAAAATGTGTAGATGGCTTCGTAACGGAAGATTATGAAATTAGTTTTATTAAAACTGACTCACTTTGCTAGAAAATTAGCACATGAAGGTTATTAGACAAGGATAAATAAGAAATCTGATAGGATAATAACGGAAAAGAAATATTATCTTTCAAGAAACTAGTTTAATAATCCTCAAATTCAGCGTCACTGTTTCAACAATTTCCTGATCCCACGCTGGACCATCTGTTGCAATTTAAAATTAAAGTCATATTCATTAAGCTATCTGTTTATTCTTCTTTAAAAAATAAACACACAGCTGTTTAATATGGAAAAATTCAGTGGAATAAGAGCCAGTAGTTTTATTTTACAGAAAAGCCACTTTGGAATATCTGCTGTGTCCGTAAGATTACTGTTGTTCTAGAAAGAGATGAAACACACTAGTTATAATATGCTTTACTTTTCTTTCTTTCTGAAGTTCGTAGGTGGGCCAACAGTAACTTTATGGACGTACAATGCTAGAATCCGAAGCTTGACGCAGCAGAGAACCAAACGTGACTTTGCTCTAAAACAAAAGAACAAAGAAGTTCTTTCTGGAAAGCAGCGAGAAACACGCTTATTTTTTTATGATGTTTTGAAGTTTGCAATGTTTATGTGTAAGATCATTCTTTTAACAACTGAAGCGGAGACAGAAATCAATTACAAAAAACAAAGGAATAACATGACCTTATTTTTTAGACATAGATTTAACTCATTTTATAACTTTATAGGTGTTTACCTTTTACGAATTTGCCATTTTACGATACTTTACCACAAAATTATGGAATTACTTAGTTTTTTCATGTTGTTAAACACAAAACTACACAATGGGCTATCTGTGCTCTACTCACTGCGAGTACGAAACTTGAATTTAACGATCTGAACTTTCAGACTCAACGCTGAGGGGCACATCAAGTATGTGTTTGGAAATTAAGCACATAGCTACATAAAGGGTTACCTCTGCTCTGCTCACCTCGGGTATCAAAACACGGTTTCTAGCTGTATAAGTCCGGAACATTTCACAGTTTTTACATTACTTTTTTTGCGTACCATTGACTCCACGTAACGCAGTTAGATGAGTTTGATTTGTTTTAAATTTCGCGCAGAACTATTTTCAAGCTATCTTCATTAGCTGTCCTTAATTTAATAGTGATAGGCTAGAGGGAAAGGCAGATAGTCAATACTACCCACCGCTAACTCTTAGTTTTGTTTGTTTTCTTTTGAGTTTCGCGTAAAACTAGCCGTCCCTAACTTAGCAATGTATGATAGTCATCACCACCCACCGCCAATTGTTGGACTACTCTTTTACTCATGAATAGCGGGATTGACCGTAACATTATAACGACCCCATAGATGAAAGGGCAAGCATGTTTGGTGTGACGGGGATTCGAACCCGCGACCCTCAGTTTACGAGTCGAGTGCCTTAACCACCTGGCCATTCCAGGCCCTAACTCTTAGACTACTCTTTTGCTAACGAATAGTATCATTAACCGTCACATTATGAATTCCTCACGGCTAAAACAGCGAGCATGTTCTATGAACCCGCGACACACAGATTTTGAGTTGAGCATTCTAAACACCAGGACACGTCAGGTTATCACAGTTTGAGAATTATATCATTTCGTTCGTTATTATGGGTAGTTCGTGATGAAAACCATATTGTGCTAAATATATCTGTAATAAAGGTTTAAAATTAATTTATTATGAAGTAACCAAGTAATACTATAAAAGATTTGGGTGCTTATAATTTCCAAATTTGGAGTTCGATCACTGCATTAAATGAAAACTTTGTATTCCATACAGTTTTGTGTATAAGAACAAACAAATAAAAAACTACGAATGAAAAATAAATCGCACAGCATCTTTCTCTCAGTTAATACTTTGGTAAACTTAATTAAACATTAAAATGTTTTTATTTAATTTAAGACACAAATAAATAGTTGAAAAGAGAAACTGCAATATTTTAGTTAGGCTGTTTGATTTGTTTATAAATGTTTGATCACATAACTACAAAGATGACGAAAAATTTTCATATAATTTTTGTTGGGCCGAGCACGGCCAGGTGGTTAAGGTACCCGACTCATAACTGCGGGTCGCGGGTTCGAATCGTCAACACACCAAACTTGCTCGCCCTCATAGCTGTGGGAGCATTATAATATGACGACAAATCTCACTGTTCATTGGTAAACGAGTAGCCCAAGAGTTGGCGGTGGGTGGTGACGACTGGCTGCCTTCCTTCTAGTCTTACACTACTAAATTAAGGACGGCTAGCGCAGATGGCCCTTGTGTAGCTTTGCGTGAAATCCAAAACAAGCCAAACCTCATTTTTGTTACGACGACGAATCGTACTTTAAATATGTTTTTTATATACAAATACGTTTGTTTGTTTTATTTAAGAGCAAAGATACACTGATTATCTGCTTTGTGCACCGCTGGGAATCTAGCCGTGGATTTTAGCGTTGTAAGTCCAGGGAACGTAAAGATATGTACAATACTTTGTAAAACATAATAATCTACAGTTTCAATGTAAAAGGAAAAAAAAAAAAACCAACCAAAACAGGACCTATAAAAATTGTATTATATAATTTAAGTATTAAACAAATTAAATAATCACAGAATATTGATAAAAATATTAATATTTTCAGCTAATCTTATGAGGTTGACAAAGTAATCTTTAGATTTCGTTATGATATTGTCATTAGTTGTAATTTACTATTAGTTTAAGTACAAGTTGACTTACGTTTTGACGCCACATATTTCCCTGTTCATCCAATATTTGCATTCTGTCCAATACTTTTTATTAGTTCCCGGAACTTCCTCAACAGCACAGGTGTTAGGCCTAATATATCAATATTAAAAATGAAATACATATCATTATTCAACTAGTGTTTATTAAACTGTTAATTTTTCGAGCTGCAAACTGTTAGAATTGCACAGATGTTAGTGGTTTGAAAGACAAGCTTCCATAAAAACAGAGCTAGTATTTTTGATTTTGTATACGATATTTTAAAACCCTTGCAAAGAAAACGTGATACAAACATTTATCAGAATCTTTTGTACTGGAATTGGAGAAAAGTAAAGATTATCATATCCATGAATATTGTGTTAGTCACGTAATATTAATTTCAAACATTATTTTTAGTTTTATAGCTAATACTATTACAACCTAATTATTATAAACTAACTTATGCAAGAAAATGATGCCAAAAAATAGGGTTTATGATAACGATTTTCACTAGATGGCAGCACGTGTTTAAATTGAAATTTGTACTTTTTTTTTGTTTATTTGCACACATAATTTGTTTTATATGTTAATATCTGTCTAGTATTCCCTCAACGATATTTAAACATTTAATCAGTGAGACAACTATTAAGAAGCTGAGTAGGATTTTAAGTTTTATCTATTCATTCGATTCTAGACAGTGGATATGGATTGTATTGTCAACTTTATCTGATGCTGTGACTTGTTAAAATATCCATAAATGATAACTTTTAAGTTAGCAGTTAAAAGTATTTATTCACGCAGTATTTTCATGTGCACAAAATATAAAAAATAATTTAGGTGAACTAATAATTTGAGATCGAAAAATCAAGATGCCAGGCATCGTTTAAAAGAAGTTTTTTTTTCTTTTTAAATAACAAAATTTAAACGATAACAAAGGTTAATCACATTTTACAAGAAATATTGGTATATTTTCAAGAATCACGTGGCACAACAGGTATAGACATGGTTAATATGTTTAGCACATGTTTATTTCGTTCACCATGAGTTGTTGATCAGCCGACAGTGCAATACGGCCAGGAAAAAACCTATGACTAGCGACATACGTCAGAACCTTTTCCGATGTTTTATTTATACACATGAGAAACTCAGCATTCTTTGCTTTTTATACACTAAAATAATACTTCAAATTTTTTTTAGAAATTAATGATCGTCAATGCTTCGTGTATCAGCGGTTTGTATGCTTCTTAATAGCAAAGCCATATCGGGCTATTTACTGAGTCCACCGAGGGGAATCAAACTCCTGATTTTAGCGCTGTGAATCCGTAGACTTACCGCTGTACTAGCAGAGGCATCAGTCAGTGGTTTGTATCAACATGGGCTTATTTATGACACCTTCTTCTAGAGTCCCAATTCCCACTACTTTAACAAAAAATGAGAAAAAATTACAAAAATCCTGTCAGATTTGACCTCAATAACATCACATGTCAGTTTGTTTCGTTTTTTTAACACCGTTTTCTAATATGTATCGAGTTGCATAATGCTACAATATCAAAATATATCTATAAGGTAGTCTCGTTGCTTTTTGTTGAACGATTTTAACAACACTTTTTACTGTTAGAGACTGTTTGTTTGTTATTGTGCACAAATACACAACTGACTAACCGCGCTGTCTGTCATGGGAAAACGGGTCAAATATTCCAGAGTTGTACGTTTTTAAGCTTACTGTTGAGCTACTGATACTACGAGAGAATACACAACGATCATTTATTCTAAGATGTTGAATGGATTCTGCCATCTTGCCTATAGTGCTGTTATTCCGTATAAATACTTTCCTGTACCCATGTCATCGAACATGTTCGTCCTTTCAGCCATGAGGGCGTTATAATGTGACGATCATTCTCACTATTCGTATCTAAAAGAGTAGCCTTAGAGTTAGCTTAGAATGGTGTCGAGTTGTTTCCTTCCCTTAGTCCATTACAACTAAATTAAGGAGTTTAGTTTAGTCTTGCGCGGAATTCAAAGTAAACAAATATTTTTTTGTTCTATGTGTCTGTTTATTTTACTGAATTTACATGAATTTATTTTTCAGACAGTTTATCTCTTGTGAAGCTACGAAATAATTCACATTAGATGGCACTTCTTGTATATCTATCTATGTATTTTTATTGACTTGCAATTATGTGCGACTTTCTGCTTTTTTACCGTGAAAACTGTTTACGAATGCAAAGTGACAAACAAAGCAAACAACAGAAAATTTGCTGTTTCTGCTTTATGCAGCTTCTAGTTTCAGGTTAGGATGAAATGAAAACATTAAATCATTTAGTCTTCAGAGCAAGTAAATGAGACATGAAGTGTGCTTCATTGTCACGTTTGATTTAAATTCAGTGGAATTCTAGTGAATCTTTGTTAACGTTTATTTGATTATGTTGTATAATATACAAGACATGAATGTAACAACTCCTGTACTGAAATAATTCTGCAACATAACTCACCCCAAAATCATCAGTTTTTTCCCTACTATTAAGAGCTCGTAATACGAGATCATCCAAACATCCTGGTTATATTAGTGCTGTCTGTTTGTATAATTTATTTGCGTATTTTACAGTCATATCTCGGATCAATATATAAGTTATGTTGACCAGGGGAGGAAAATTTCAGCTGATAACTTTTCATTATTGTCAACAAATGCAGTGTAACATGATTGTGGTTAACGATAGCGTTGTGAAAAGCCCAACCATGAAGTGCACTTTATATATCTACACGTGACTGACTGTCAGAACACGAGAGTGCATATTTCCCGTTTAACACGATAAATCTTTCCACGTGGGAGCTGGTACCAATCAATTTCACTTTCTTCTCTGCGCTTTGAATACGAATTGACTACTACTTATACGCGTATACGTACATAAGAACCATCCATGTTTTAATGATAACCTAGTCTTTTTTGATGGTATATGTTAACATATATTGGAAAAATTTACATATTAGATTTTCAAAGTAATTGGCTACATTGGTGTTAATTACTCACACAGATTGTATTATAGATTTTAAACATCAGCTCACTACGACGTATATCTATTTGTTCTGCCAACGTTTTTATAGCTGTGTTATTTAAAACTACAAGAATATTTGAGTTAAATTATTTATACATAGCTACGACATACAATAAAACATAAAAAACAACTATTAATCGTGCTGGTGTGAGATGTGTGGTTTAAGATGATAGTATGGACATCGACTTACTTGTACCGCTATATTTCACTGACCACTATAAAAAAAAAAACGTAACGGTCACTGTTAGAACCAGTAAAAATAAAGTAAAGAGACGTTTTGTAAAATCTTATATTATTTAGGAAACATAAGTCAAACGTTTACTTTTTCAAGATACAAATGTTTGGTTTGGAAATTTCATAACTGCCAAAGACTCCATTTTTCAGTTTCTTTGTTTGTCGTAGTTGTTTGTTTGATTGTAGTAAGCAATAGAACCAAAGATATAAAATGCTTAACACTTGAGACAAGTGCAACTTACGTTTTCTGCTCAATATTTAAACGTGAAGTTAATTTGCAGTTCGTCTAGAAAAAAGAAAGGTGCAAAAGAGACTATTAACGTTATCCTGAAAATAATGATGTTTTTTGGTAATTTAAGAACCATTTTAATGTCAGTGAACAAATAAGTAAAACTATTTTCTGTTTGTTTGTTTGTTTGTTTTAGAACAAAGCCACATTGGGATATGTGCTGTGTTTAACGAGAGTGAATCGAACCACGAGTTTAGAGTTGTAAGTCCATAAACTTACCTCTGTCCAACATTTCTGTCAACTCTTATAATTCGAATTTAGATAAGTGTGTGTGTGTTTTTCTTATAGCAAAGCCACATCAGGCTATCTGCTAAGTCCACCGAGGGGAATCAAGCCCCTGATCTTAGTGTTGTAAATCTGTAGACTTACCGCTGTACCAGTGGGGGACATCTAGATAAAAGCACATTATATTGCATTACTGTCCAAACAAACTTTATGTAGCGTAACAGATCGCATAGAATTGATTGAATAATTTTGTCCGTCTTTCACTTTTACCAATATTCTAATTATTACTTTATACGATCGTTTCAATTGATTTTCAAAAGCCTAACGAAGCCTATTTGGTTTAAATGTATATTCAGTAATTCCACGTTTTTAATCAGATGTTTTCTATCTTAGTATCACATTACACTCTGAGACTAATTCTAAATATTAGTTAAATAATTATTTTTGTTTCATAAGTTGAGAATCGTTTATTTATATGATATCTAGCATTCATGCAATATTATTTGCTTTTACGCTGCTTTCTCCACGACCCCCTAGTGACACAGCGCTTTGCTTATGGACCAGCGATGCTAGAAACCTGGTTTCGATACCCGTGGTGGGCAGAGCACAGATAGCCCATTGTGTAGCTTTGTGCTTATCTTATAACATTAAAACAAATTTTTCTCTATGAGCAATTTAAGAAAGTAGACATTTCAGGAAATGTTGTGACTCAGTGATCTATTCCAGAAATTTAACATTTTACTATCTATAGTTGCATTTCAAAAGTAAACATTAATTATTGAAAAATGATTCTTTAAACATTTTAAACGCTTGAAGTTGAAAAAGTGTAATATTTCAGTAGGTTATGTTTCGAATAGAAAAATTGTTAACAAACTCGTTCTTTTATTTGGTTTGTTTTGTATTTGGCGCAAAGCTACTCAAGGGCTAGCCGTCCCTAATTTAGCAGTGTAAGACCAGAGAGAATCTAGCTGTTCATCACCACCAAACCGCCAACTATTGGACTACTCTTTTACCAAGGAATAGTGGGATTGACCGTCACATTATAACGCCCCATGGCTAAAAAGGCGAGTATCTTTGGTGCGATAGGGATTCGAACCTGCGACCTTCGGATTACGAATCGGGTACGTTAACCACATGGTCATGCCGGGCCAAACTCGTTTGTGAAAATGACATGATGGTTTTGTCTTACTGAAACGTGACTAGGAAAACTTAATTCTGGTAATACAATATTTTAAAAGTTTTACAAAGCACACAACGTACTTGATTAGTTTAAAAAGAAAAATAATACAAAACGCGATTTTAATTTTGTAACTTTAACTTATTATACAGTAAAGTTTTGTTTGATGATTGGTGTTGCCGTTGAGATTTGGAGAGGTTTATCGAACAATATGTTAGATGAAAAAGTGTTTGTTAACTGAACTCAAAGCTACACAACAAATTATGTATGTTTTTCCCATTGCTGGTGTTAAAATCCAACTTTCAACCTTATACGTCCTTAACCCACAGCTAAATCACCGGAGGGCGTTGTTTGTTTGTAATTAGCCACAAAGCTACAGAATGGGCTATCTGTGCTGTTCTTACCACGGGTATCGAAATTTCAGAAGGCGTTGCATAAGAGTACTTTACTACGTGCAAGATTATGCAGTTATTATTACGTGTGTAAACACTAACTTGAAAACATATAATGAAATTTCAGCTATATATGTACACAGTGACTCGAAAACATATTTCTAGGAATGGATATTGGTGTTTGATAAAAGAGGATTTTTCTTTTTAAATCGTAGTAGGCGTTGCAAAAATTGGCTCCAAAGTTGTTGAAAGAATGTTTTATTAACAAGACGTGAACGTTGTTTTTCAAAGTAGTGAACTATGATTATGTGTATTCCGTGTGTTTTCTTATAGCAAAGCCACATCAGCCTATTTGCTGAGTCCACCGAAGGGAATCGAACTCCTGATTTTAGCGTTGTAAATCCGAAGATTTACCGCTGTACCAGCAGGGAACGAAACCATAATTATAACTATTTATACTTTTCATAAGGCATTGGTATTAGGCATTGTAAATTTTAAACTATACATTTTATATCTAGTCTGTTTTCAAGAATGAAAAAATGTATAATAATACTATTCTAAGTACATTCTTTTTGTTGTATCCGTAAGAGACAGACATAGAGTGTAATGTTTAAAATATAATAGGTCTAATACTGACATCTTATGAAAAGAATAATTAATTATGATTTGTTAAATTTATTTGAAAAATGGGATAAAAAGTATCACGTATTATGTTTTATTTATTTAGTCTTGTAAAGACAATTTACGTGTCGGATAATAACATGAGGTACATTTATTCAGTCCCTCCTGGTACAGTGGTAAGTTTACGGATTTATAACGCTAAAATCACGGGTTCGATTCCTTACGATGAACTCAGCAGATAGCTCGACGTGGCTTTCCTATAAAAAAACACACATACACCTTTATTCAAATTTGTATCTTCCAAATATGCTACCAACCACCTGCAATATTTTACAACTACCTTTCATTGTTGTTTTAGCATTGTTAATTCAGTGTGATTGAGTGATTTAGAAAACATTAGGTCGATTTAACAAATTGAAAAGGAGAATTAATAGTTTAAATAGCTCTTGATTGGCAAAGAATATTTGCACCAAACGTTTTGCATATTCGAAATACTTCCGGTAAATAAATTCAAGAATTGGCTAAGGAAGTGATTTATTCCGAGATATCTATACGGCAATTAAAATATATCCAATATATCTTCTAAGTATTACAATAATATATAGTTTCTGCCTTTTTCATTTTCTGGTGGGAATGTCTTTCAACCTGTTAATGAAGTTAGGCTCGGCATGTGCAAGCGTGTTAAGGCGTTCGACTCGTAATCCGATGGTCGAGGGTTCGCATCCCCGTCGCGCCAAACGTGCTCGCCCTTTCAGCCGTCGGGCGTTATAATGTTACGGTCAATCCCACTATTCGTTGGTAAAATAGTAGCCCAAGAGTTGGCGGTGGGTGGTGATGCCTAGTTGCTTTCCCTCTAGTCTTACACTGCTAAATTAGGGACGGCTTGCGCAGAGATCCCTTGTGTAGCTTTGTGTGAAATTTCAAAAACAAAGAAGCAAACAGTTCTTACACGCTGAGTTTCTAGCTCTTTTAGAACTGATTCCCGATGGGGAAGAAATAAGTTTTGAGACTTATAACGTTAAAATTTGGGGTTTCTATGGTGGACACAGCGCGTATGGTATCTCACTAGAGCAAACGAACAATTTAATTACAACGAATATATAAAGCGCAAGCTTCTGATTTTGGAATCATTGCAGCTCGTTGCCTAGAGATAGAAATGGATCATTATTGGTACTACAAGACCTGCCTGATTGTGACGTTACATTGCTCTTGAATGTTAAGACGCCGTTTAACTTCAAATGATGGATAAACAGACACAAAGATAAGTGATGATAGATTGTATTCAACAGTTTTAATCGGAAAAATTGGTTTATGTTTTCAGTTAGGGAATGAAAGTGATGTCTGGGTTATTTAGAACATGCAGGTTTTCTAAATTATAATAAATTAAAAAGAAACAACAACAACAATAAACAAATTTCGGATATCAAATTTTAGGTCAAATATTCGTTACAAAAATAATCTTACTTGAATATTGGTTTCGGCTCTTCATTAAAATGCTTTATAGAACATTCTGGATCTCACCATTGACTATACTCTAATAACCTGACCAGCCTACGTTATTACCGTTATTGCTTGTAAAGCGAAGATAATTAACTTTTTTTGTTTTTGCATTATTGGTTCGTATGCTGCATTCGACTTATCCAGGTGGAAAAGGATATGTTTATATAATTATGACGCGCAGTAGTTCTCAGTTGTAGTCCTCTCTCTATTTTCAAGACCATCCAAGAAAATGTTAACGATTTAGCATTTATAGGCTTAACTCAAGAATGTTCAGGTGCCAACGATACGTACTTAAATATTTTCATGATTGGTGAGAAAGCTATACTGTAATAGTAACTATTAAAAGGCGCCTTGGACGTTAAGTTTTCTTACGTACATTTAACATTAAATATATAAATTGTTTTATTCCGAGAGGTCTGCTGTGAGCTCTATAATAAGGTATTAATTGTTTGTTTGTTTTTTGAATTTCGCACAAAGCTACTCAAGGGCAGTCTGTGCTAACCGTCCCTAATTTAGCAGTGTAAGACGTAGAGGGAAGGCAGCTAGTCATCACCACCCACCGCCAACTCTTGGGCTACTATTTTACCAACGAATAGTGGGATTGACCGTAACATTATAACGCCCCGACGGCTGAGAGGGCGAGAACGTTTGGCGCGACGGGGATGCGAACCCGCGCCCCTCAGATTACGAGTCGCGCGCCTTAACACGCTTGGCCATGCCGGGCCTAAGGTATTAATGTTTATTATGTATAGTTAATAGTATTAAATCCCGTTCTGCTTGATTATTGTTGAAAATAGCAAGTACGACGTCATTGTTATACATTTTGAATGATACCAGTGTATGACGTAAAACGATTATTATGGTGTGATGTAAATAATTGTGAAAGTTTTTTGGCGAATATTAAGACCCCTTTTTGATCACGTGATATTAAAAGCTTGCGTGATATGAAAAACGTAATTGTTAATTATAATGCCTTTATCTATTGGTTTAAAATATAACTCAAAATAAAAACCGCAAAAGAAACAGGATTAAGGACTTTTAAAAAAATGATTAATGACCAAAACACTTAATACTTTTTATCTATTAACTGGTTATGAATCTGGGAATTTTCTGTTCGCGTCCCGTTTCTGCAACACATTGGGAAGAACATCCGTAATAACACTGATGCTCGTTCATAAAATTATATTTCTAGACAATTCATCAGGGCCTGGCATGGCCAAGCGCGTAAGGCGTGGTACTCGTAATCCGAGGGTCGCAGGTTCGCGCCCGCGTCGCGCTAAACATGCTCGCCCTCCCAGCCGTGGGGGTGTATAATGTGACGGTCAATCCCACTATTCGTTGGTAAAAGAGTAGCCCAAGAGTTGGCGGTGGGTGGTGATGACTAGCTGCCTTCCCTCTAGTCTTACACTGCAAAATTAGGGATGGCTAGCACAGATAGCCCTCGAGTAGCTTTGTGCGAAATTCCAAAACAAACAAACAAACAATTCATCAGCACACAAACAGTTGAGGAGAATCGCGCCAGTCTCTCTATCAAAATGGCATAGAATCTAATCTTACCACCTAATCCCAGGCTGGCCAGGTGGTTAAAGCGCCCGACTCATAATCTGAGAGTCGCGGGTTGGAATCTCCGTCATACTAAACATGCTCGCCATGGGGGCATTATAATGTAACGTTCACTATTCGTTGGTAAAAAAATAGCGCAAGAGTTGGCGGCTGGTGGTGATAACTAACTGGCTTCTCTCTAGTCTTACGCTGCTAAATTAGGGACGGCTAGCGCAGATGTCTCTCGTGTAGCTTGCGCGAAATTCAACCAAATGAATCCACCAACTACCAAGACAAAAATATCCCTTTTCAGGAATTCCTTGAAGATGTCTCAGATCACCAACTGAAAGTGGGATAAAATATAGTCGAAAATTAGTATTTAGTAATCAAGGAATCGTGTGAAGTACTGACAAAATCTGAACAGAATCATGCTTTCTATTTAGTGACGAGAGGGGTTAAATATTACACGACATCTTCTACATTAACAAATTTAATCTATTAAGAACACTCAAAATTATAGTCGATTGAGGATATGAACTGTGCTTATTTTGAGTAAGTTTAGCTATAAATAACAATATGTTTTACAATATCATAAAGAAATGCAACCATAGTTCACTTAATGGGCTGTTCTTACCTAATTGGGCTGGAAAGCGTCTAGTGACAATGTAACTGGGCCGAGAATCGAAGAACTTAAGGTTCAAGACGTGAACACACACCGTACATTTAGCTTCGGGGTCGTTATACAAGTGACAGTCAATGTCATCATTCGTTTCAAAATTTATACAAATATATTATGGAGGCGGGTGCTTATGCATGGCTTCCCGCTTTTTGATTAATAGTTTCAAATTTGGGAAGGACTATATCTGAATCCTAAGGGGTCCGGCATGGCCAGGTGGATTAAGGAGTTCCACTTGTAATCTGAGGGTCGCGGGTTTGAATCCCTGTCGCACCAAACATGCCCGCCCTTTCAGCAGTGCAGACGTTATAATGTTCCGGCCAATTCCACTATTTGTTGGTAAAAGAGTAGCTCAAAGCCGTCTCTAATTTAGCAGTGTAAGACTAGAGGAAAGGCAGCTAGTCATTACCACTCACAGCCAACTCTTGGGCTACTCTTTTACCAACTAATAGGTATTTCCAGGTATTAAGCCTCGCATTCGTTGTTCAGGTTAGCAACCTCTACACAGTAACATAACTTACACAAGATAGGTGAACGCATGCGCATCTACATATCACTTTGGTCGAAGCATAATAACCTCGTTTTTGAAGCTACGAAACATGATTATCTGGTTTTAAACGTATCCAAAAAGCCTTGTGTAAGTACCAAAATCTTACAGAAATGCTCTGCATGCCATCAGCTTCTTGTAATACATTTTAAAAACTTAGTGGTATGTAATTACTGAACTATATCCTATATAATAATTGATCAAGTGGTTTGTATCTCACCGTACTTACGATGCGTATCAAGTAACGCCTATTATGTAAAATACACAACTAAACTATACAAGAGAATCAGTTTCCAATACAAATTTTAGACAGGAAGTCGGACCAGACCACGTATGATATATATATATATATATATGTTTCCTGTTGATTATTCTAAAAGTAAGCTCACGCTCAAATGAGTGTATTTTGTTGTTGTTAAAGGTAGTATAAATTTAAAATAAGTTCCAAATTATTAACTATTTCTCAGTTATTTGTTTAATGAGACGCTTAAGCACAAGTTATATTTTTCTTTCTTTACAATCGAGTCGCACACTGTTGATTGGTAGTATAAGAAATGCCCTATGATGATCTTACGATATTGGGGAGAGACAGGCGCCATTACAGAATGTACTTTTTATTATTATTAAAATAAAATTTGTATCTGATATTATGCACTGCAGATACCCAATTACATGGTGGTTAATCTACTTATTGACATGCCGTCTTTTTTATCATAATGTAAAAATGCAACATTACATTAATGAGGGATTTTTAATTTAAGCCATATACATGGCTAAGCAGTACTCAGGGTAAACTAAAATCAAATTTACCTAAATTTATATATTTTTGGTTTTAGAATAAACCGACACCGTAAATATATTTTTCAACTATAGAGTTTATTATTGCATATTATGAGACGAATTATCAATGATTACTTATTTCCTGTGTGGATTTTTATGACTTTGTGGAGCATTTAATATTTTTATTTGCATCGCAGATCTGCGACTTTGAGTTATGAACGTCTTCAAAGAAACACATGTGGATCATGTGTCCTGAGCTTAATTATCAGAAGATAGCAAGGTTGAGAAACTAAGTGATAGTCAGTATACACTTTTGTATATACTGAACTAATAACAAATGTATGGAAATGCCAAACAGGTTTAAATATTCAGTCTTTGATGCTTTCCAAATTCAGCAAGGAGTTAAATGTGGACCTAAGGCCAAGAAGAGGGTTTACTAAATGTATGAAATGTCTAATTTAGATAAAAAATTCGGACGATATATTCGTACTGTTTATTACTAGTACCTTATTAAACAATACTGATTACTGAAAGCCAGTAAACACAGTTATTATCTTGGCAAGAGACGAGTTAGTAGCTGTACTATACTGACCGCCGAAACTACCTCACTGAGGTCTAACCAAAACCAAACTGTTATTAAATATTAAGGCACCAGTTGATCTTGTAGTGGAGCTATGGTTTCGGTGCTAGAGACCCGGATTTGAATCTATTAGATACCACAAACTCCCCCTTCCCTAAGTTTATTTAAACTGTGGGCGTGACAATAAATCTTTTATTGTGGAGTATGGATGATGTTGACTGGCTGTATGCTCTCTAGTCATGAGTTCAAAGTTAGTGACGGCAGGAGATAGCCTAAGTAATTTTACCATAGATACAAATACTACGTATAAAGATTGAAAAAAAGTTTCAGGAAATCGTTAAATAAATACCCTCGTTCTTAGGTGTTTGTTTTATTAAAAACTAGGCTACGATTTCCGGGTAGATGTGAGAGTTTAAATATGAAGACAGAAGATCTGTTACACCAAAAGGCGAGGCATCATTTGAGACTTACAAGCCACGTGTATGCTAAGTAAATAAAATTAAAAAAACAATTTTTTATATAATTCTAATTGATCTTCACTTCCAGGGTTTTAGCCATCATGTAGTACTTACAACGTCACGTTCTTGGAAGGGTTCCAAATTTCGCACCCAGAGAAGAAACAGTATTTGATGCAACCATGAACGATACCATAATGATTGAACTGTTTAGACATAAAAACTTCATTTGTATCCATGAGAGGTTACATTATCATTTACACCCAGGAAATATGACAACATTATCTACACCCATGTGAGGTGATAATATCATTTACACCCATAAAAGATGACAGCATTACCTGTATCCATGTGAGGTTATAATATCATTCACACCGATGAAAGATTAAAACATAATTTTAATTCACGATATATAACAGTATCATCAACATAGATTAAATGTAACATCATTTACAAAAATTAAAGGTAACATAATTTGACTTAATGAGTGACAATAGCATCATTTGCATCACTAAACGTTATATTTATTTATAAAAAATAGAAAAAATTATTAAGTATACTAGTAAGAAAAAACAGCTTTATTTGAGCTAATTAGAAGTGACAGCATTGTTAGCATGAATACAAAGTAACGGAATCATGTATTTAAATTAGATTTACGACATTTTAATTTGCACTGAAGAATCACAGAAAAAGGGTATTGTATTACTTGTACGTTAAGCTATATATATAATGAAAACTTTAATTTAAATTACTAATCCATTTTCAAGAATGTTAATGACAATTACTCCACTTTTCGGCCCAATATGGCCAGCTGATTATGGCACTCGACTCGTAATCTGAGGGTCGCGGGTTCGAATCCCCGTCACACCAAATATGCTCGACTTTTCAGCCCTGGGAGCGTTATAATGTTACAGTCAATCCCACTATTCGTAGGTAAAAGAGCAGTCCAAGAGTTGGCGGTAGGCGGTGATGATTAGCTGTTTTCCCTCTAGTATTACACTGCTAAATTAGGGACAGTTAACGGAGACAGCCCTCGTGTAGCTTTGCGCGAAATTAAAAAACAAACAAAAAATTTGAAACTTTTTGCTAAAGTGCTAATAATTATGCACATCAACAAATCAATAACGTGAACATACAAATATTTTAGTATATTTAGCATATTTATTGATTGTTGATAGAACAGAATTCCGAGCAGTTGCATGTTTTCAGTTTTCGAAAACGGACATAACGAGTAATATACATTTTTTTAAAATAAACGTATTTTACATTAGAGGTGATAAACGAGACAGTTTGAGACGACCATCCGAATGATTTGGATAACGTTTCATAAGTAACATCACTTTTACGTGTCCATATAAACCCTAAAACTTTATCCTTCGTCATTCTTTAGCATCACGTGCTTTGCAAACGCATATAGACTCAATGGCGAATTTGGATAACGTTTGATGCGTAAGTGGTTTCTTTAAGTACTGATATCATTTCTTTCATCCTCAAAAATTGCACATATGTTTTCAAGCGATAATACTCCTAAAACGCTTTCTCTTCATATTTTTTGTCCTTACAATTGTTTACACATAAGGCATGCAGGCTGATTCATACAACGGATTCTCTGTATAGGAGCGCTTCTCCACTTGAACTATGAGTACGTAAACTCTTCATAATGATACCAACAAACGTTATGTAATATCTTCAGCGTGTGGTCGAATACAGGAAGTGAGTTATCTTAACTTCGTTAGTTAACTTTACCCAACATGTAGAACAACAACAACAAAAAAGATTTAATTAAGAGAAATTTGAAAGCTCACTTAGTGCAAAAGCGAAATCAGTATTTATTTTCCATGCTGATGGGAACTTAAGTGAAACTTTTTATATTTGGAAAAAAAGTCTGAATGATCAAACGTAGCATGTAAACTTTCTTTCACACACGTTCAGAAAAACAAAATATTACTTAAAAAAACAAGGATTAGAATAACACCTACAAACCATACCCCCCCCCTCCCCAGGGGCACAGTGGCATGTCTGCGGACTCACACGCTGAACACCGAGTTTCATTACCTGTGGTGTGCAGAGCACAGATAGCCCATTATGTAGCTTTGTGCTTAATTCCAAACAAACAAATCAATTAGATACTTTAGACAAGTTTCTAAATTTTCAAATCGATTGTGTACTACGGACATAATGTCTTACAAAACTAGCCCCTAAATAATTGAAACGAGTAAAGCAACCACTGCACAGATATTTTTCACACTTTAGGTGTAAAGATAAAGAACCTTTTATGTTTAATTTAATGCCTGAGTTAGGTTCTCGATTGAATGCCACCTGCATGGCCAGGTAGGTTTTTCATTCATAAAACAACTATGACAAATGAAAACTGAGTTAACATTTATTGGGCCTGGCATGGCCAAGCGGGTAAGGCGTGCGACTCTAATCGGAGGGTCGCGGGTTCGCGCCCGCGTCGCGCTAAAAAGGTTCGCCCTCCCAGCCGTGGGTGCGTATAATGTGACGGTCAATCCCACTATTCGTTGGTAAAAGAGTAGCCCAAGAGTTGGCGGTGGGTGGTGATGACTAGCTGCCTTCCCTCTAGTCTTACACTGCTAAATTACGGACGGCTAGCACAGATAGCCCTCGAGTAGCTTTGTGCGAAATTCCACACAAGTTAACATTTATATACCGATAATAATATGAAATTAATTTACATGCTGTCACTTCTATTTTTCTTTCATAATTTCCACCACTATTTTTATCACCAAAATCATAACATGTCAAACTATCAATCACTGACAAATAACACAACTAGTTTTCTTTTATCAGCTTCTTACTTCTTTTAATGAACCTTTTTACTTCAGTGCTGGATAACTAAAATAGCTTATTTGAATAATCTTATGCTAGTTTTTCAATCGACTATTTTCAGTCTAAAGTTATTTTTGCACATAATCGTATGTTATATTGCACTTGAATCTGCTGCTTGATCAGTAGTACGTTTAAGACCTTACAGTAATAAAATCCGAGGTTCGATTCCTCACTGTGAACTACTGTTCATATAACCCATTTTACTGTTTTACTATAACGAAACAATGATAATGTTACTCGACTATCCTTGATCCTAAGCTACGTTTTATTTGAAACTTGAGCGTACAAAATTTACATGCAACATGGGATGAAGAAGGTTAAATTCTTCAGTTCTGGGGTTGGGCGTTGTCTAGTGCTCACTGCATTCTGACTGGTAATCTCACAGTGCAAGTTCGCAGCCCCTTACCGAAAAAAAAAAAAAACGTGCCGTATTTTTTTTAATCCCCGAGTGCGTTATAAGAGTGGCAAACAAATTTTACTATCCGGTCAGACAATAGTAGCCTCATGGTTGACGGAGAGTGCTGTTAATTAGTTACCTTCACTCTAGTCTATTATTTCAAAATTATGAATAGCCGTGTGGAGACATCCTAGTGAGCTTTTTGATGAAATACCTCAAAAAACAAGATTCAGGTTACAAAAAAAGAAAAAAGACCCAAACAATTTTAAACAAATTTAGGAAATAAAGAACAATAAATACCCTTGGCTTTGAACCATTTTTATGTGCCATCGAGGGATCCTTCTGCACTGGATTACAGGATTGGTGCTGAGTGTCAGAAGTAGGAAAAAAAAGAATTTTCTGTACAGCAGATATTCCATTGTTTCCACACCTAACTTTCTTTCTCTGTAATATTTGGGTAAGTGAAACCTAACCTCTCTATATCATTAACGTTACTCCTTAAAACACTGGAATTACTGGTTTGTAAACGAATATTCTTGGACAATATACTGGAAGGAAGACTTCTTGCATCAGGAGTTGGCCGTGCTGACCGCTTAAATACTTTCACCCTAGTACAGTTCCAGCCAATGCTCCTCGTTGCACGTGGTCGAAAGGCTAACGAAACTGGTTCGACGTCTAGGCTTGGAGTAACGGCTGCCACCTCTGTTTTCATACGATGTTTTCTGTGGTATACATCTTTTCTATTGCTGTTCCCTTACTGGGACTGTGGGCGGTAACTTCAGCTACACGTGTAGGCGTGATGTCACTAAATATATTAGTAAAATTCTATTGGAAGCAAAAAAAAAAAGAGAAAAGTCCATATTTGCAGGTCACTTTATCTTAACTTTTCCTCTTTGTTCATTTTGTCTTTTGAACCCAATTTTAATGTTATCTTACTTATTAGGTTCGTAGGTCACGTGCTTATTTGGGCCAATTAAAAATTCTTAATATTATTAAGATTTATTAGGACTTGAACATTTAATACTAACAAACTCTAGGAAAACATGTGACTGTCAAGTTAAGGCGTGAGAATGTACGAAAAGCACCAGATGGGAGTGTCATATTCGAAAATCGTGTGATTTGAAAAGTGTGTCACGAAGAAATTCAGCGATTTTATATGTAAATGATTTACAACCACAAACAACCACACGAGATCAGTGTACATTTGACTAGAATCGGTCCTAGCATGCCCTAGTTTTTCATATTTTTTTCTTCCAAGTTGGGGATCAGGAGGTCCAAGATTCGAGCTGCAAAGTTTTGTGAATCATGCTTCGCACTTTCAACTTTGGAAATTTTATAAGTTTAATCTGACCACTCGTTTAAGAGTAAACATTTAGACGGCGATTGCTGATAAATGGTTGACTTCCTTCTTTTCAGCAGTTCTAAATTAGATATGGCTCTGCGTTAACCCTGGCTGTGACATTTAGATCCTGCACTGCATAAGGTGTTGTTCAAGTTGAACATACTAAATGTGCACTAAGGTCAAAGGTATTTTGTTGATAAATTGGTTCTCAAATATCATATTTACAGCTTTCGTTATATCTTTGCACAATTTTGATAAAACAGTGAAATAACTTGAACAACAGTTTGATCTGAGTTTTAATTCCAGTCATTCACCTTTAACTTTGGGCTAAACATCAACAACAGTGTTATTTAAAGTATTAGGTTAGGCACACCTCAATGGTGTTCCGATATAACTTTATTACTTTAGATATCTTATTGTCCTCAGGAATTCGGGAGACAGAACTAATATTTCTGCACCTAATTTGCTTCTCCTTTTACTTACTCAATTTTTTGTCGTTTGAAATATTTGTTACTGAAACGAAAGGTTAATAACGAAAGACGATATTTTTGTAAACAAGTCGTACCATAGAGAATGGGTTAAAACAGGAGAGAGATGAAACCATCTGCTTTATGTTTCTTCGGCAGAAACGGGGGAGAAGCCCACAGTAAAGTGTAACATGTAACAACGCCCTGTTAAGCGTAATGAAAAGTGTATTATAGTACCTTTGCTGCCTGTCCTATGAAGTTATGCTTTGTATGATAGAGAAGTTGTTGTTGTTGTTTTTGAATTTCGCACACAGCTACTCGAGGGCTATCTGTGCTAGCCGTCCCTAACTTAGCAGTGAAAGACTAGAGGAAAGGCAGCTAGTCATCACCACCCACCGCCAACTCTTGGGCTACTCTTTTACCAACGAATAGCGGGATTGACCGTCACTTTATAACGCCCCCACGCCTGAAAGGGCGAGCATGTTTGGCGCGACGGGGATGCGAACCCGCGACCCTCAGATTACGACTCGCACGCCTTAACACGCTTGGCCATGTCAGGCCCATATAATGGAGAACCTAGCAAAAAAAATGTATATGAAAGCTCATTGTTATTGAAAACAAATTCTAGCTGATTCCGAAGTTAATGTAAAAAAAAAGTACCTGGGAAACAAGACTAATGGTTGTTCTTCTGTCGTGATCAAGCGAGATTATTAAAAGAACTATCTAATTAAAACTGACATAAGACCTGTGATAATTATACCCCGCTAACTGATTAATGATTGCTGTTTGATGCTTGCGTCATAAAAATAAATTTTATTATCTCAATACCCACTAATAAGCCATTCATTAACATCGAGTTATAATACTTTGATTTTAACATAAACGCACTTATTTTTCTTCTGTTAACCTAGTGACATTTTTAAAAACAACTTAGGAGAAGTTTGTAATTCGATTTTCTTTGTGGCGAATCGTTTTTGAAAAGTAAGATAAAAATGTTTCAGCTATTCTTAATCACTCTGGAACTATAAAAAAAACTATCACTGTTTGAAAAGCTTCTGTAGAAACGAGAATTTTTTGTTTTACAATAAACATTGAACGTAATGTTACGAAAATGGAGTGCATTACATTAAATGTTAAAGTGTTGGAATATCTCTGTGACGGCTTGGTGAACATTATAGTAACTACTGTTAGGTGTCATTAGACCTTATTTTTGTTTGATGGATAAAAATGCTAGTTTCGATAGCGCACATATTGTAAGCTGCTTAACTTGAAGAAGTATTATTAGAGTATTGGATCAGATAATGGTATACATTTGTGTCAAAATGGAAGAGATTTATATATAGAACCAAATTCAGAATGAGGTAACAGCTACGTTGCACGTTGTTTTAATCACTCTAAATGGATAACCCACCAGTGGCACAGCGGCATATCTGCACACTCACACCGCTAGAAACTAGGTTTCGATATCCGTGGTGGGCAGACCACAGATCGCCCATTGTGTTGCTTTGTGCTTGATTTTAAACAAACAAACTGGGTGGGTATGAGCGTACTGAGAATTTTTAATGTTTTGATGTTGCTGTGCACATAACAAAACTAGAATGTTAATTTATAACTCGAAATAATTTCTTGATCTTTAATTAATATATTTTGACATACTGTTAAGCCAAATACGCTCCTGCTTTCATTGCATATTTCTTTTGAAGTCAAAATTTTACATAAGACATAAAAGTTCAAATAAACATGATTCCACTCATATATATCCCACCGTTTATAGCAATCAGATTGTTAATTATTAGACACACCTATTATTATTTTATGTTATTGATTGAGGTGGCATTGATTTGAGCTACAATTACAATAATGTTTTTATCTATTAGTAAAGGAAAGGTTAATGACTGCAATTACACGAAGAATGTCAGCAAATTTATACAGAGTTGAAGCTGAATTTTTGAATTTAACTGAATTGATTGGTTTGGTTTGTTTTGTATTCCGCGTAAAGCTACACGAGGTCTATCTGTGCTAGCCGCCCCTAATTTAGCAGTGTAAGACTAGAGCAGTCAGTCATCACCACCTACCGCCAACTCTTGGGATACTCTTTCACCAACGAATAATGGGATTGACCGTGACATTATAGCGTCCCCACGGGCCAACTGAATTGAATGAAAGAGACTGAACAAAATATTAAAATCGAGGCAAAAATAATATTTATTAAAAATAATGCAAAAATAATACAAATCCAAGAAGTGAAAAAAGAAACTGTAGGTAGCGCTACTCTTAAATTGGCAAGAGATCTTACCAGAAGGAATTCTGAAGGAGCTGACCGTTTTGTGAAGAGAAAACAATAGTGCCTTTTTTTCGAGGGCGCATGTGCTACCCATTTCACGAGTCAAAATTGTTAGGAGATATGTTCTAGGTATCGCTAAATTTCTACACAGCTGATTGTTCCTAGAAAAACTGCATAATATTAATTTACATAATTCTCCGATGACATCTTTCCATTCCATGGTACATATTCAGCAACACCGAATACGAAACGTTCAAGATGACGTGTAACAACAACTCTAGAATGTTAGTCATATTCCAGAACTGGCTGCATTATATGCCAAGTTTATTTGTACGAGCTCTAAAACAAGTTTGTATCAAAAATATTTAAAATTATAGATGGATATGAAATGAAAAGAAACACCGAGTATATCATAAATACCAGCCGTTCTGAAATACATTTTTATTTCAAGTTGGTTTTTCATCATCAAGAAATGCCTAGTACGTTTCATATGTATTTCATAAGCATAATTTTGTATTGTAATTTTCACCATGATTTTGATCTTAATGAAAGCTAAATTCGTAGCTATCATATTAGGTTGGACTGCTTCAAACCTATCAGTGTTTCATATATGGCGTATGATTGTGATATTTATTTAGACATAGCAATGTTTCAAATCTGATCTATAATTGTAAAATTTATTTAAATCTCACAATATTTCACATCTGGTGTATAATTGTGAAATTTAACTAGACCTAACAATGTTTAACGTCTGATTTATAATTGTAAAATTTATTTACAACTTAACAATATTTCACATCTGGTGTATAATTGTAAAACTTTTCAGACCTAATAGTATTTTTACCTTTTTTTTTTGGGGGGGGGAGGGCGGCTACTTGATACTCGTGCTATATATGTTCTTTTCTATTTTCTCTCTACTCTTGTTAGTGTGAAACAGACTCAGTAATAACGTTACATTTTTTTTTCTGTTTTTACATCTGGTTTATTAGTGTGAAATGAACTCAATAGTAACACTATGTTTTTCTGTTTCATATATAGTTTGTTAGGGTGGAAGGAGATTCAACAGTAACACCTTTCTTCTTCCTGTTGAGTTTATAAATGTGGGATTGATTCGGTGTTTAACACTATGTTCCTACCACATCATATTACGTTATATGTACTAAGTTGGGTAGTTTCAGTGTAAACAGCTTTTTTACCATATATTGTTTAATAAAATAAGACCTATACATCCTATTTATGTATCGTATATTTTAAATTGTGAACGAGATTTGTCATATACTCTTGACACTGTGACGCATATGGGTTTAATTTAGATATTCTAATATGACATATCCTGTCAAAAATAGGGTAAGGATGGAATTATTTTAATTGCGATGATAATTATATAATTAACGCAGACCTTCTAAAGTATTTCATAACTGGTGGTACACATACGTTTGAAATAATCCTTCTCACATAGTGTGTGGGATGAATTCAGTATTTGACTGTGCCTTATTCTGGGCCTGGCATGGCCAAGCGCGTAAGGCGTGCGACTCGTAATCCGAGGGTCGCGGGTTCGCGCCCGCGTCGCGCTAAACATGCTCGCCCTCCTAGCCGTGGGGGCGTTATAATGTGACGGTCAATCCCACTATTCGTTGGTAAAAGAGTAGCCCAAGAGTTGGCGGTGGGTGGTGATGACTAGCTGCCTTCCCTCTAGTCTTACACTGCTAAATTAGGGACGGCTAGCACAGATAGCCCTCGAGTAGCTTTGTGCGAAATTCCAAAACAAGCAAAACAAACAAACAAGCCTTATTCTGCTAATATGCGTGGAATACTTGCAAATTTTCAAATGCAAGAAAGCCTATTAATAGATCCTGAATTAATTCAGACTTTCTAAAGTTACCACATTCTATTGAGATGTGTGGATTTTATTAATTTATTAACTCTGAATGAATAACTCATCCTGTTCATACGTATAGGATTTATTCAGTTAGTATATATAACTTAATGATATATCCTGTTGATAAGCGTTATATGATACAGTCATATTGCTGTTGGTTAGCGAGTCGGACTGTTGATATGAAAACCATAGCTTGCGTTGTCTTAACGCTCAATGCTCCCCTCCAAAAAACAACACTTGAGGTCGTAGGTGCGTTATAAGGATGGTTTTAAATCGCACTAATTGGTCTGACAAGAGTATCCCAAGATTTGATTGGAGGTTGGTGGTGTTGAATAGTTGCCTTTCTTCTAGTTGATAAATGTGAAACTGATAGTAACTTACTATTGTGTTTCAGAAACTGTTTACATCCTTCATAAATAGACTACTTTTTTAGTATATCCGTATAATATCGGTATTTACTCCACCGCAGATAGTGTGAGTGAAAATGAATTTTGCTTTTATTATTGAAGTGTTAGTTACCCTCGCGCGTTACTGCATTTATTTATTATTTAAGTATTTCGCACGTGTAAAGAGCATAAGTTGTGAACACATTACAATTTGTGTGAATGTTTCTTTGTCTAATAACGATATTTTCCACACAATTTAAACACAGAGAGCAAGATTTTATTTCTTAGCACGCAAAAAACTGTTGTAACGCTACCTATTGCTGAAATCATTTGTATTGAAAACAAAATCGTGTGGTAACTTTCACCCTATGGTAGGAAGTCAAAGGACACCAACAACATTATTTTGGCCAGGTCGTTACAACGCTCGACTCATAATCCAAAGTTCGCAGGTTCGAATCCCCATCACAACCAACATACATCCCCTTTCAGCCGTAGGGGCGTTATTGTGTCACGGTCAATCCCACTATTCGTTGGTAAAAGAGTAGCCCAAGAGTTGGCGGTGGATGATGATGACTAGCTGCCTTTCCTCTAGTCTTACACTGCAAAATTATGGATGACTAGCGCAGATAGCCCTCGTGTAGCTTTGTGTGAAATAAAAAAAAACAATCCTCGCGTCGTTTTGGGCGAAATTCCAAACAGACAAACCAAACACAAAACGGACATTGGCTTCCAGCTGCATTAGTATTTCTGTTTATGTGGACAGAAATATGTTAAAATCAATTATATGAAGAAACCGATACTCTAAGTTTGTAAAAAGTCCAGCGAATTTTCTTCAATCAAAAGTCGCTTCTATAGTGAAGAAACTTAAAGTGATGTAAAACATTAAATATCTGGTACACTTTTATTTGACAAGATTTATTGATAGATAACTTAATAATTAATTCTGAAAACGCTCATAATTTTTGAATGACATTTTTAATAGTTCTAAATGGAAAAGAAAACGACGCAATTTTTATGGTAAGCAACTCTTATACCTGTTAGGTAACTTCGAAAATCTATAAAATTTACGTACTTAACACTTGTTTCGTAATTGTGTTTGAAATGTTTTTATTTTTATACATCACGTTTTTTGTTGTGTAATGAAATAAAGTTTAAATCTAACGAGAACGTTGCTAAATAATTTTACATTTTTACGATTTGCAGTCCCGACAAGTTCTACACTTGATTAGGCTAAAGACTATTTGGACTTTAGAGGGTAAACACCATTAACTGTAAGATTAACTTTTAGAATAATTTTATTTTCTATATCTATGGCTAACTCTTTCCTCTTCCATTGTTTTTAGTTTATTTAGATGGAAATAATTCAAATAAACGATATTGTCTTCTAAATAACTGTCTTCACTGGTTATTTTAGATACGGTCTGAACCAGTCTTTAAGAGCTTATTTTAACAAATTCGTTTATACGATTTCTTGAAAGCTTACCTTTAGAACGTTTACATGCAATGGTGATTTGAATATTGGCAAATTAGAACGGAAACGATAACTTAAGTCGATTTTACAAGTGATTAGTACAATTTCGTTAGAATTCGATCAGCACAGTTTATAATGTTTGCAACAACATAGTTGTCTCATCGAATGGAGTCCAGACGTTTCTGAGTATTTAAATTCGACTAATAATAAGCTGTATCAGTGTAAGTTCCATTTCTTTAAAGCATCCATTTAATTGAAAGTTTTTCTTTTAAATTTTCACGTATTTTTTGAGGTAAATATGTATTTTCGTAATGTATTTTCATACGCATTTATCTCCTACCATGCCCCCCGCTAGTACAGGGGTATGTCTCCGAATTTACAACGCTAAAATCAGGGGTTCGATTCGCCTCGGTGGGCTGAGCAGATAGCCCTTTATGGCTTTGCTATACGAAAAACACACACACTGATTTCTCTTTGGCCTGGCATGGCCTAGCGCGTAAGGCGTGCGACTCGTAATCCGAGGGTTGCGGGTTCGCGCCCGCGTCGCGCCAAACATGCTCGCCCTCCCAGCCGTGGAAGCGTTATAATGTGACGGTTAATCGCACTATTCGTTGGTAAAAGAGTAGCCCAAGAGTTGGCGGTGGGTGGTGATGACTAGCTGCCTTCCCTCTAGTCTTACACTGCTAAATTAGGACGGCTAGCACAGATAGCCCTCGAGTAGCTTTGTGCGAAATTAAAAAAACAACAACAACAACAACAAAATCTCCTACCATATTTCACATAATATGCAGACACAATTCGATGTTGATAGAATTTCAAAGCGTTCTAATGAAACGCCACTTCAATTAGTATAAACACATCTTATTTTAAAAACAAACTATTATCATATGTTTTCGGACATGGCCCTTTCTTACACAATTTTCAGTGCCACATGAGAACGTAAACGTTCCATGACTTCGAAAGTAGGCTAAAGTAAATAAAGCTGCAATCACTACAACAATAACATTGAAGAAATATTATTCATAACATTCGATACAGATAAGTAGATGCACATACGAACAAATATTTAGAGTAGGGTGCGGGCGTCCTGAGTTGCCTGAAGGAGACCTGAATAACATATAATTTGAGGCTTTTGTTCAGTAAAGTATTATATTAGCAGTTAAAGGACTAATGTGATGAAAATTACCAGCAATTTTCTATTACAAAACAATAGATATTTGCGCATGCGTAGACTTGTAACAGTGAACAGACAATTATCAAGTGCCAAGCTGAGAAAGAGGTAAAAATGATTGGTTGGCTGCTTGTTTTAGACCAGGACAATGTTCCCTTTACAGGCGCCAAACAGACGGCGAAGCCACAGTGCTAATGTTGCCCTAACTGCGAGAAAGGGCCCAAGCAGAAACCTTTTGCTGTTGATTTCTAATGCACTGTAAACATATTGTTGCCTAACACAAAACATGTTTAATCTTTTTAATCGGGTTAACGTGCTCTGTGGTCAAACACGTGCGGAACAGAGTTGTTAAGCAAAGTAGAATATTGCAAGTTTCTTCCCCTTTTAACAAACACTTGATTTATCACCAAAATCTCTATTAACGATTTCAAGACCTATAAATACAAGAACTACGTGTGTGAAGTGGAAGAGTTTGTAAAATAATTCCAGATGTAAATAATATGTATATATATATATATGTATATATATAAATTATATATAAATTATATTTCTCTGAAAAATAAATTATTTCACTTGCGAATGGAAAACATAAAATGTCGGTCAAGAGTAGAGTAGAATGTTTTACTTCCGTCATATAAATTAAAACAAAACGAAACAAAAAATAGCAGAAAAGCATTTGTGTACATTGAAAAAGTAAGCCTATATTCGATATATATATATATTTATGTCAGAGATGGTGTGCTAGTGGTAGAGCCCCATTAGTACAACATAGAAAGTGAAACAGAAAACAAACAAACAAAGAAGCAGTTCGACTCATTCTCTAAAGATAGTACAACTCTCCTTGCTGATGTTAACTTCCTACAATAATTCAAATAAAATTTACGTTTTCTTCCATGTGGGGCAGAAACTATACAGTTAATAGTGATATGATATCCTTAGCTGACCTCATAAAAGATAGTAGTTGATTAAATAGCTGTCATGTTTTTCTCATTTAATCATCACTAGCCGTAAATTGTAATCAAGTCATATTGCTCTGTTTATTTTGGCGAGTTGATGAGTTTTAATAAATTTTTTCATCAAGTGTTAATATATGCTTAGTATATTCATGCTAATTTCATTTCTTAAATGTACTTTATAAATCTTGCATATCAGCTTTGGCGTATCATATTAATGAGGGCTGTCAATTTATATAAAGCTTATGTAATTGTATTACGCCGTTGTATTGCTATAAAACCATGTTTATGGTATTTTATCACCATTATAAAAATAGTTTGAACTAATTTTTTTCGTTCATTGAACATGATATTACCCGATTTGCCATCTTTAATTAATGAACTTATCTATTACCATTGCGTAGCTGTGTAATATTTTTTCATAACTATTACGTTACATTCCTGAAAAAGGTTTGAATGTTTCTTTGTAATATTCTTCTATTACTTTTTAATAGCTCATTTTATCATTCCTCGTAATACCATTATATCTCGTATTACCCCTAGATTGCAATTGGATAATTGCACTATATTACTCTATAAATATTCATGACACGTAATGTTATTCTTACACCAGTCTTATGATATTTCTTTGCTTATTTTTGTATGATGCCCAAAATTTCTTTGAATTACTTTTGTAATACTCTTACTATATACCCTTCTGTATAATTTTTACATTACTCTTACTGTATTTCTCGAAAATGTCTGTACATTGCTTTTAATGAACCGCCTTGACTTGCCATTACATTGGTTTTACAATATATATATATATATATATCAATGGAAAAATATAATACAGAAGTATATTTGCGCTCTGTTCACCACGGAAATCGAATCTCGGATTCAAATATCTTTGTATTATCTTTATATCACTTTTAAAACGTTTCCGTGTATTACCTTGGAGTCGAACAAGTTTAGGGTTGTGCAGTAATTGGTGAAACAACAGTATTTGAATGATGATGTCGAAAGTTATATGTTCAATTACGTTGCACATTTAAAGATGAACAATGTATAAAATAAGTATTTTCGTTTTGCTTCTTGACGAAAATGTCTCTTACGTAAACCTCACTGCATGTTAAGATCAGTTCAAGCACAATAGACAAAAAAATGCATTCTTTCGCTTTCTGTTTCAATCTGGACTTTAGCCTTACTTAATTACCAACGTTAACGTGAGCAATATAACCTTCAAAATCTTTAAACACCGTACGTGATACCTGTGTTTAACTGTTCTGCCAATTGATGTCTCTCTTATTACACCTTATTACAAGGTGTTTGAAAACTTGACTCGAAAATACGAAAATTAAAACGATTTATTTCTCTTTGTGAGATCATTTATGTTTTCCTCATGGAATAGTATAACTAGGAACTGAACTTGAATATTTCCTGTTATTAACTTACTGATGATTGGTTGAAGCAGTACAATTTTTATTATTGGCTTTTTTAATGATTAGTTCACTGTAAAAGTTGAGGAACGTTTAGAAAAGGCCACTAGCACTTTAAATTTTCTTGAAACTTTTACTCAACTTAAGTAGATCCGTTTTTATTTTTGGAAATATTACATTTAAAAGAACATTTGAGGTTGTGATGTAATAAAGCAATCCGAATAAGGAAATTTAATACATTTACTTGAAAGTCTTTTTTGTATCTTTCACACACACGTAAAGAATCAAAACCAGTTGTAAGCAGCTAAGTTAAAAGTATGGATAGATTCTGTAAAAGTTCTGCTTTTCGTATATTTGATAATATTTTTTTTCTGTGAATGTAATGCGTTAATTTTATTGGAGTCAGCTTGGTTGTTATCGACAAAAGTTTGACAGCTCTTAGGTGCTTATGAAACCCAGATAATATTACCATTATATTGTACCATAGAAAGTCCAAAGAGTTTCATAACAACCAATATACAGGGCTAAAAAGTAAAGCAAAGTTTCTTGAAACTGATAAATCTCTAGACACGTTCTTTATGTTCGCATTATTTTTTATTTTTACTCTGAAAGAGAAAATTGTTCCCTAATATACGTGTTTTAAAAGATCTTACAGGAAATATATAGACATACGTTTGGAACTCAACAAAACGGCGTCTCGCTAGCTTATTTTTGATTTTGGTAAGTGGTTTATTGAATATTCATTAACTTAGAAATAATTAATTTCACCTTATTAAACTAAATTTCTACTATTATTATATTTTTTTAGCTGAAGGAAAAAGTTAATTTCACACCAAATACGTCAAGTGATTTCTGTGTACATGCCCTGCTATGCGTAAAAAATAGCTGAATATATATAATATAAGGTGTAGTAATTCGTGATCAAATGCTCTGTAATGAAATACCTGTACGAATTATTGCGGTTCAGAAGTATGCTGATAAGTAATATATTATTCCATATTAAGAAGTTCAACTGCCTCGCCCACAAGAATTTCTAAATCAGAACCAAGTTATAGAGGGCGGTGCCATTTTCATTTAAATTATAGCCTCATTAAGGTTTTACGTTTCAATAAAAGCAATATTATTTATGCTCTCACTAAATTGATATATGTGATTTTAATTTTTAAGATAGTTTTTGATCACGCATTGAATTTGTGATGAATTTTACGCATTATATCAAGTTTCTTAATGAAAAAATGTGATAAACACATATTAGATCATTGTTTTTTAGTTTCATTTCAAAGAATTACGGTACTATTAGAACAACTTTACTCAACAATAATGAAAAGCAATACTTCCACATTAATCTAGCACATAGAGATGTATGATTTAACGTAAGTGGAGGAACCGGGAAGGGTCTGAGAACACTTATGGTTTGCGTTCCTTGAATGGTCAATTACAGTAGTGAAGGAAACAATCGTATTCTCCAGAAACATACTGATGTTTTTCAATTTAATTTTCAAAAAGAAAGAAAGAAACAAACCAAAAACAACAGCAAGAAAGGCTCACCCTCTTTCCTTGTAAAATAGACATTTAGTTTCGTAAAACTATTGCTTAAATATATTTTTTTGCTATACCTTGAGCACCAAATAAGTTAATGTTTCTTATTTTCAACTGGAAAAGCGTTGAAAAACAATAGAGTTTAACACTAACACGTGAGTAACCTTTGAAATAAGATATTATAAGATTTTGCATTATTGTATTTTAGTATAGAGTACTTCTAAATCTTTTTAAAAAACTCAATTGTGTCATACCCCGAAGACAGCTTCAATTTTTATGAAGGTTTTTCTTTTATTATTGTTAAGCACAATTGATATGCCGACTACGAGTAAGAAAACCTAGTTTCAAACGTTACAAGTCTTCAGACTTATTGCTGAATCACTGGGGAATTGGAGGAAAGAAACGAAATTCCTGTATCCATTAAATGTTTGTCAAACACTTTTACAGGCCTTTCATTATTAATTAGTTGGACTACACTTTCTTTTAAACAAAACAAAAGACAGGAAATTTTTTATATATTTACCCAATGTTGTATATTTTTTAGAAAATATTGCTCCTCAGTGTTTTGTTTAAGTAGGAAACACATTACACAACAAGCAGACAATATTATTTACTGTTACTGGGTTATGATAGGACAACAGAGACCAGTAAAAGTGGCTCTTGTACAGATAAACTATTAATCACACTTTGAATTTGTTTGCTAGTGGCAGTGAAGAAAAACCAAGGTTGATACATCACTTATTCAGCTTGAACGATTTTTATTTTTCGTTTGTGTTTGTTATCTACCCAATTCTCTTACATTACATCACTCGTTCTGTCTTTTTTTTTAATCAGTCTTTTTCAATGACCGGATCTCTTTATTTCATCATTCTGTCTTCTACTCTTCCTGTCTTTTTAGGTTTAACTTTTATCCATCCCATTGAGTTTATCTTCAAGTCTCGCTTCTAGTTTTCGTCGAATTTTTACTTGTTTATTTGTTTTTTGAATTTCGCGCAAAGCTACACGAGGGCGATCTGCGCTAGCCATCCATAATTTAGCAGTATAAGACTAGAGGGAAGGCAGCTAGTAATCACCATTCACCATCAACTCTTGGGCGACTGACCCTTTTATCAACGAATAGTGGGATCGATCGTCACATTTTAAGGCCCTCATGGCTGAAAGGGATAACATGTTTGGTGTGATGGGGATTCGAACCCGCGACCCTCATATTACGAGTCGCGTGCCTTAACCACCTGGCCATGCCGGTTCTTATGTACTCGTAACCTGCGTATACATCTTAAAAACTGACAGTTAATGTGTTCATGTGTGTACGCGTAAGCTGCGTGTGTGTGCTTCAATGGAGGACCACTAGTTTATTTTGGTTGTACGTTATGTGTATTTTGAAGGATATGATCTTACAGTTACATGGTTCGATTCTACTGATACGTTAATTTGCAGTAACTATAACTCCAACCATTTTGTTAGTTCATCATCCTGAAAATAAATACCAAGGACGACCATGAATTCATTTTTTCTTGTTTGAGGGGTGGGTGGTGGATTTAAAAGCCATGAAATTCGCTTTACATGGTCTCTCTCCATGTCACTCCATCTCGATGTATGTAACCGGAGCTTAGGCCTATTTTTGCTTACAGAATAAGTGAAAGGAGTGTTACATCATTCAAGGCACGTACTAGTTGTACAGTAATGTGTTATTCAGGACCCCGGAAGATAAAATGAGGTAAACAAGATGACTAAAGAGAAAAAAGATGACATTTCAAGCCGGTTGTGAAAACACCACGTATTTACAAACGTGAAAATGTCCACTGTTTGACTTGTCAGTCTGGGCGTTCCATGTAATTCATATCTGTATAAACCGCAGAAAACATTTAAAATAGACTGATTTCTTTGTAATCTCAGGGACATTGACGTGTATAGAATATTGGAATAGGGACTGATAACTGATTTAAAGCATGATGATATTTTGTACATTTTATTTTATAAAGAATGTTTTTTTTTTTTAAGTAACTGTTAGATAAGAGATTTCACAAAAGGTGGCGCCCCTATCGTCTAGTTTTAACCTCTACTTCTAAACTAGATGATCTAAAATTAATTTATTTATTATTATCAGCAGCTATGTGAATAATCAGAAAATCTACCTTGTGATATAGACCCATTTAAACTATTTTATCTATATACAATGTTACGTTTGAAACAAACTGCAATTTGGTTTTTTTACTTGTGTTTCAAATTCACACGAAAATCATTTCACGTCGTCAGAATAAAGTGTTCTATAAAAGTAATAATTACCTCGTCCATATAATACATTACAGGTCAGGAAGCACTGAACATAGCTTCCATATAATACATTAGAGGTCAGGAAGCACTGAACATAGCTTCCATATAATACATTACAGGTCAGGAAGCACTGAACATAGCTTCCATATAATACATTACAGGTCAGGAAGCACTGAACATAGCTTCCATATAATACATTACAGGTCAGGAAGCACTAAACATAGCTTCCATATAATACATTACAGGTCAGGAAGCACTGAACATAGCTTCCATGTAATACATTACAGGTCAGGAAGCACTGAACATAGCTTCCATATAATACATTACAGGTCAGGAAGCACTGAACATAGCTCCCATGTAATACATTACAGGTCAGGAAGCACTAAACATAGCTTCCATATAATACATTACAGGTCAGGAAGCACTGAACATAGCTTCCATGTAATACATTACAGGTCAGGAAGCACTGAACATAGCTTCCATATAATACATTACAGGTCAGGAAGCACTGAACATAGCTTCCATATAATACATTACAGGTCAGGAAGCACTGAACATAGCTCCCATGTAATACATTACAGGTCAGGAAGCACTGAACATAGCTTCCATATAATACATTACAGGTCAGGAAGCACTGAACATAGCTCTTTCTGGTTTATAAAAAAGATAACTCCACTCCCTACAATATTCGTCTATTTTCTTTTCACCTCCTGGTGGCGACACAGAAAATATATTCTAAAGAAGTAGTTTCAGCGATCCGGTGAAAGGAAAACTTATACATAATTCTGAAGGCAAGCCTAAAATTCCAAATGGCATTATAATTGCAAAAAAAGAAAAAAATGTGTGTGTGTGTGTTTTTCTTATTGCAAAGCCACATCAAGCTATCCGCTCAGCCCACCGAGGGGAACCGAAAAGAGAAAAAAACACGATGATCTAAGATCACATGGTTCAACTTATTAAGTAATTATTTTCTCTATTCAGTTACTGGCACTTATTTTTTCTTGATAGATAGAAGGACGAAACAAAATCTAGAGGGATAAATCAAACCATCTAAAAACGCAAGCATTAAGATAGATAAGTCTAGAAAAAAGTTCTTTAGTTAACTAAGCACATGTTTTAAAATTCTATTTCTTAATATGAGGTTTCAGGATCGTTTTTGATATAGATTCAGGGTCGCCATTTTAGATATCAATAAGAAAAATTTCTGGTGATGTTATTTGTTCCCTAAAGCTATACAATAGTAGAAAAATTGACTTTATCAAGCTGTATTGCAACTTTTAAGAGATATTTTAAGAGTCTTGATAAAAAGGTAATTTATATTACAATGCCCTGTCTTTCGTTTATAATTTTAGCAATTATTTGAAAATAAAATTATTTACATTTGCAAAAAATACATTACTTTTTGCAAAAATAATTTTTGAGTCCGAACATATGTTTAATTACAGTTTCGACTGAGATATGATAAATCCTTATAAAGGGTTCAAGAGTCCATTTGAATTTCTCCTAGGATACTATATCATTACATTGTTTTTAAATGTTTGTTTTTTGAATTTCGCGCAAACCCACTCGAGGGCTATCTGTGCTAGCCGTCCCTAATTTAGCAGTGTAAGACTACAGGGAAGGTAGCTAGTCATCACCACCCACCGCCAACTCTTGGGCTACTCTTTTACCAACGAATAGTGGGATTGACCGTCACATTACAGCGCTCCCAGGGCTAAAAGGGCGAGCATGTTTGGCGCGACCGGGATGCAAACCCGCGACCCTTAGATTACGAGTCGAACGCCTTAACCCACCTGGCCATGCCGGGCCTTTTGTTTTTTAGAACTGCCAAGAGTTTTAACAGGTTGTAAAGTTTACTTGCAATGGTAAGTAAAAGTTTTCTGAGAATGTTCGCGAGGTAGACTTTTGATGGCTCATTGGTATGCTTAAATGTTTATAAAACTTAAATTTTCGATTGGGCCCCTTTTGTTAGTACAGAGCAAATAGGCCATTATGTAGCTCTGATCACGAATCGAATGTTTCGCAACCGCAGAGTTGAGAAACATAATTCTGAAATTTTAATAATGCGAAACACTAGATGCAATAAAACCTAAAAAAATGTTGCAATTTATCAATAAGTTTAGTCTCTGGGCAAGGTACTTTTACACATGATTTTAAAACAAATATGGGTATTTTATATCGAATGTTTGAGTTTATGTTAAATTATGAGACATGTGCACCATTTTCGACTTTGTTTTTACTGGAGTCCATTGATTAACAAATTCTAACAATTACTGGGATATTGTATTTCAGATGCTTATTGAAAACAAGATGTATCGAATCACGCGTGCCAAAATACATGAGAAGTTTGGCTTGGTTTTGAATTTCCGCAAAGTTACACGAGGGTTATCTTCGTTAGCCGTCCCTCATTTAGCAGTGAAAGACTAGGTGGAAGGCAACTAGTCATCACCACCCAAAGCCAACTCTTTGGTTATTTTTTAGCAACGAATAGTTGGACGAACCATAATATTATAACGCTCCCACGGCTGAAAGGGCGAGCGTGTTTGGTGTGACGGATATTAGAACCCGCGACCCTGTGGCTGCGAGTCGAGTGTCTTAATCTCTTGGCTATGCCGGACCATTTGAGAAGTGTGACAATAAAACTCAAAAATAACTTCTATTACCACTATTACTGTGTAATGTAACCCTAGATTTCGGTTACTGTAAGGAAAAAATAATTCAATTACATGTTAGCATTAGATGGCGCTAAAATAAAAACTGCTTATTTGCTTGTTGTTAAAAACAAAGTTGCCCTATGAATAATCTGTGCTGTGCCAACCGCAGGGATAAAAGCCCAAATTTTAGCCTTTAAGCTTAACAGTCAGATGACTGATTTTTTTTTTAAATATGGGGAATTTTACGAAAATCATTTTTATTTACGCAGTCAATATTAAAGAAAAGACACGTGTGTTCCAAGTGTGGCTATATAGTTAACATGCCCAGATTCTGAATCTGAAAATTTCTGTTCCTTGACTCATTGCTGCTTTGGGGCTGTGGATGCGTTACAGGATTGACGGTGAAGTTCCACTCTTTGGTTAGAAAAGAGTAACTCAGTAGTTATCGAAGGGTGCTGTTGAATAGTTGTTTTTCTTCTCTAGAATATCATATAAAAGTTAGGAATGGCAATATGCAGCTAGTTCTGATGTAGCTTTGTGCGAAACGAGGAACCACGGGATCACTCGCAACTGAAACTTGCTTGATTTTTTTATGTTTGAAATATGGAAATGTAGTTTCGAAACGCCACCTTCACACCAATAATTTTAATATTGTTTATTCACAAATGTATCAATCTGTAGGATTAATACTATAAAACTAATTTGTAACGCTCATTCAAAGACACGTGGAATTTAACAATATATTTTCACTTTTTACATTGCATTTCGAAAACAAAGAAGCAGGAACGTCTATGTGTTTTCGTAGTCAAAATTGAAATTTGACTCTTTGACAGCCCTTGATTGGGTAAAGGGTATGTGGTGGCGCACAATCACTTTAGACGCAAAAGGAGCAGAAGAGTTTCCAAAACAGTTCAATTTTCAATTTGTTCACTAAATTAATTTTCTATCACCCGAACTAAATTAATTTTCTGTTTTATAATAGCAAGTTAGGTCTTTTAATAACTTAAGCCTACATACTAGTACACTCAAAGCGTAGAAGCTCGTTTCGTTGGATGCGTAATGGGCTTTTCACGAGCAGATTGTATTCGTATTAAGACTCGACACGTAGAGATTTTTGTTGCAGCGCGTTCTTTCCTTGGGCGGAATATTTTAGGTTATTTGGTAAAGATAATAAGTCCATTTCACGCAAGGATAACGAATTAATTAATCAACTTTTTGTATAAAGTCTGCTAAGGGATATGATCACTGTGACACACATTGAAGGTCTAAGTTCAGAAGCAACGTTTCTGAGACTAATTGTATGCCTAATTTACAAATACACAATGTACTTACAATAATTTATTGTAAAGTAAGTGAATAGGCGCGAAAACTCTCACTACTAACATTAAACGGAACAATTCATTAACGTTCTTATTAACTATTAATATTTAAATCATCCTCTTTTTTAAATGTCTTGCGAAATTTCTCACTTTGCAATCCTAATGCAAAAAATATAACAGTACATTATATTGTCTATTCACAATCGTCCTGTTGGTTTTATTTTTCAAGAGCTTTAGTACACAGATAATATGACTTCTCCTTTGTTGTCATTTGTTACATTATTGCGAGAGTTTTCCCTTGATTGGTGGTTTAGCAAATTATCTTCCACGAGATGATTTTTGCCAGTTAAACTGTTTTTCTGAAATTACGTAATTGGCTATTTTCTCAGACATATTGTGAAAGATAATACCATTTGAATTAGAATCTCTGCTCTTCATGATTCTGTAAACCATGTAATTGATTATTTATAGAATAGCAAATAGGTCTTTCCAACACCTGCTTAACTTTCGAGCGCTTTCTTACAGTGGTTATTGTACAATCATACCATGTCACATCGATGGAATCCAGTGGTGTCAGCATTAATATTATAAAAATGTTTAATTTTATTACTAGCTAATTTTAGTCTTTGCTAGGAACAATCATCTATGACTTGAATGTTTTTTCTGAGTTCTTCTTCATGTTCTGTGTAAGCCTCTGCTGAGTGGCTATCTTAACATATGAGTACAAAAGGTCCAATGTCACTTTAAATTGTCTTCCAAATACCAGCTGATGGTACGTTCCTTGTAGCTTCAGGTACTATTCTTTGATAACTCATAAATAAAAGTGGAAGATCTTGAACTTACGTTTTCATCAACATAAATGGTTAACAATTTACAATGGGATCTCTTCATCTTGTTGTGGGAAAATAAATGAAGAGCTCTTTTCTTTTTTTTATATTCCAAGAGCAGCCACTTTTCTGAAAACAAGGCTAATTGAAAGTTCCATCCCTGATCTGAGAGATTCTCTATACACACCCAAGATCTTTAAACAAATACATCGATGAGTTTCCTTTGCTAGAGTTTCTGTTTTATAATTAATAAAAACACACACTTCTGACCATTTGGTGAAATAGTCCAGCACAATTACGATCTATGTATTCCCATTGTTACTTCGTAGCAGGGGACTAAGTACGTGAACAACAAATCTTTCAAGTAGTGCTCTAACACAATAGTGTTTTAGTTGACCATGCTGTTTCTCTCGGGAACTTTCTTGCTTATAGCACAGTTCGCATGATTTACAGCAATTCTCTAAAATATTTCCTCTCCGCAATACTAATTGTCTTCCTATAGTAGGCAATTACATGTTCTATTTCATGTTGTAATTGTGATAATATTGCTACAACTGCAAACTCAGTGGTATGTGTATCTAAAAGGAATAGATCTTTAAGACTTAATTGTGCTTATACACGAGTATTCTTTCAATTTGCTGATTGTTTATTCACAATACGTTATCCCACAAACATTTAGTTTTCTAAGAATGATTTTACAAGACAATAATAACATGAGTATAGTTCAGGAAATTCCTTCACTTTATGCATGTTTTTAATATCGGCCACTTCTCAACAAAATCTACTTTAAATGGGTATATAGATACTTTCTTATCTGCCGAGAGTGTCCCAGGAAACTCACTTTTTAACAGAAAAAAATACATTTTTTTATTCAACTTAAAGGCGTCTTTCCTCATTTGACCCAGCACTTTCTTTCGTATATCATAAGAATTATAAAAAAGATGTTTCCATGTAGAATTATGTCACCCAAATGGATGAATATGACGTTTCAGAGTAGTTAAGAGAAAGCGCACTTCGTTAATTATTGAAGGGATCATGGGTGTTACATATATAACAATGAATTTCGCAATAAATATTCTACAGTTAAGACTGTTTCCTATCTACTTTCTTCGATTGACATTTGCCAGCATCTATTCTTAAGATCCAATGTTGAAGACCATTTTGATCCAGGTAGTGCATCCAAAGAAGTTTCAATTTTCAGCAGATGATAAGCATTTTTCTTTGTCACTGGATTCACCTTCGGTAGTCCTTGTAGAACTTTGTAGACCATTCTGGTTCAGATAAACATCCAATGTAGTTTAAGTCCTCAGCAGATGGTAAGGATCTTTCTTTGTCACTGGGTTCACCTTCGGTAGTCCACGTGGAACTTTGTACATCCATTTTTATTCTTCAAGTTTTACTTGGTTCTAAAACTCTTTGCTCCTTAATGGCTTCTATGTCTTTTAAAGCTTCAACATGCTTTGCAAGTGGGAGTTGTTTGCATATCCCGTACCAATCTTATAAAATATCTTATATATTTATCCTAATTGACAAGGTATATTGAACAAGTTATCTTAATATTTTACGAGTAAGGCATTTAATCTATGGTTTTTAGTAGCTTGTAAGACCTCCAAAGCTCTTGCGATATGATATGTTGTCCTTAAGTGAGAATTTGATATCGACTCCTGCTTCAAAGATGATAATTTATGATGGTCTTCGATGTGAACCTGCATAGCTTTAAAGCTTGAAACGTTTCATCTAGACTGGACTCAAATATTTATGACTTGTATTTATAGGAAACTGAACTTTGGTCATTGTGAACGTATAACACTGCTATAGCAAGTTAGCATAGACGATCATAATTTATTTAGTACGGATATAATTTCACAGTAAGCTGTATTTGATTTAATTCCAAAAATACACAAATTACTTAAGATAAAAGCACACGTGCAAGTCTAGGTGTATGTTTACACATAGGAGTTTCGCATGTTTAATGTATTACTGTTGTAATTGTTTCTATTACTGGGAAGGTTCTTTTGAATTATTCAATAAAAAGAATAAATGAAAGTTCAACCCATTTAATGATAACAAAAATATTATTTTTTCAAATACCATTTTACTATATCCAATACTCATAGACAAGCCTAACTTCATAATTAAACTTACTAAATTCGAACCTCTGTTCCTCTATCGATATACAGGGTGTTCGGAAAGTCACTATGCACTTATATATTTATTAACAGACATGTTTCAATATAGAATACAGGAGGTAAATATGAATAACAATTATAAACAATGTTGAAAGTGACCCCTGTTGGCATCAATACAGGCCTGGATCCTTCTTATTTTGTTTCTAAACACCACTATCAGTTGGTGGCTTGAAATAGACTGAATAAAATATGATTACAAAACTGCACAGTGCTTTCCGAACACCCTGAAAAAACTCATTATTCACAGCACTGAGCTAACTGACTAATTGAATGAAGAATAAAAAAATTGTCTAAATCATGCACTGATTGTTTATTAATTAACTACTCGCTTAATAATACACTACTTCAATAACTGACTCTAGCCTAGCTGCTTTTTATATAACATAAACTGAAATTATCTTCTAAACTTTCTAGAAAATGCCAGATGTTAAACCATGTGCTCATTACGTGACATGACGTCATTGCTTCCTCCAAAAAATTGCAACCATATAAATTGAAATAAGCATAACTTACAATAAAATGTTAAAATGTTACGGCAATATAAGTTTAATGAAGATACATCTGTAGTTACAGATATCTTGGACTATAACATTAGGTAAAGACAAAACTGTGACAATACAGTTATTTTGTCTCAGTTCTAACAGAAAGTTGCATGACAGTAAGAACCTCTTTTCCGTTTTATATGGTTCAACACCCTACTTAGAAACTGCACGTCCTTGGCCTCCTTTATAATGGGGGTGTAGAAATAATATAAAACACGTGGGTCGATTTGTAAGATCGTTGATTCACCCTGAATAGACCTAATTACAGCATATGATTATACTGACGTTTTTGTCTCCAATAAGCAAATGACCTTATAATCTTCTGAAGTTTAAAAGTGTTCCACATATTTTACAGAATTCGAGGTACATTAAAAAAAAAAAAAAAGATCGTAACTTTTTGATAGAACAAAGAACGCAATGGTAATAAATGTAATGTGTTTCACAAAATGTATTATCAAAAGATATTTGTCTTGTTTGGTTCAACATCATTAATTGTCCACAGAATTTGTCGTAATAAAATGGTTTTCAAATCGCATGAAACTGAAGAGTAACTTGTATTATTGGCTGACGATAAGCTGATTTGATGTTTGATTTGCTCATTATATTTGATATCTTTTCACACTCCATCTTGTCAAGTTCGATTCTTATATCGTACTGTTTAATACCAGGTGGCATAAAATCTTACATATGATTAAAGCAGCGGAAAATACTTTGAAAAATAAAATAAACGTGAGTGGATAAGAGAACTGTTTATTGCTTGGAAGAATAAACTTTGTTGTAATGTTGCAAATAGCCGCGCGGTCTCATGTAGGACAGTGTCTGTTATTGTGTCTGATTTCTTATTGCAAAGCCACAGCGGAAGATCCACTGTGTTCACCGACGGAATCGAACTCCTGATTTGAGCGTTGTTAAACCGAAGACTTACGGCTGCCCCACCAGGGGACAAATATCTGTTGATCAGACAACAAATCACTTTGCTAGTTATTTTGTTATTATTGAAAATTCTACATTGTTTTCCAAAACGTTCTATATCCAAAATTAATTAATTCTAACATTTGACAAAACATACCTATTTGTCTGAGAGCAATGCCACACTGGGTTATCTGTTATGTCAATCGCAGGGAATCAAATTTGTTTTAAATTTGTAATTTGCCATTGTCTCATTGGGTGACAGAGATTGTTTGTTTTTTGCTTGTATTTGAATTTCGCGCAAAGCTACACGAAGGCTATCTGCGCTAGCCGTTCCTGATTTAGCAGTGTAAAACTAGAGGGAAGATAGCTAGTCATCACCATCCATCGCCAACTCTTGAGCTACTCTTTTACCAACGAATAGTGGGATTGGCCGTCAAATTGTAACGTCACCACGGCTGAAAGTTCGAGCATGTTTGGTGCGACGAGAATTCGAACCTACGTCCCTCAGATTACGAATCGAACGCCTTAACCACCAGGCTATGCTGGGTCTGGGTGACATAGAAGCATTTGTGATCATTTTGTAAAACTATTAAAATATATTTTCGACTCGCTTCTTGAGTTTGGTATTTAATTATGCACGTTATTACAGTATAGTTGTCTTCAACTTGATAATACTTAACCTTACCGAACTAGCAAATTGACCCCAATTTAGAAATATATAGGTATGGATATCGTGAAATAACTTAGCCACAACAATTACTTAGCATAAACTAGCAAACGTTGACGATATGAAAGATGTCTCGTGTTGGATAAGCTAATCTGTAACGTTAACTAAAATGTTGCCTTCCTTTAGCATAGGTATGTTTGCAAAATTACAACCCTAGAAACTGGATTTCGATACCGGGGTGGGTAGAACGCAAATAGCCCACTGTGTAGCTTTGTGCTTAATTTCAAACAAATAAATATAATGTGAGAAATAAAAGCACAGATTGCAGGTTATGGAAAGCACACAAATTGTAGCTTCTCTAGGTAAAACTCTTTTGTAGCATAAGGATTGATTTCTGTAGCCGAAGTGTCGTACGGTTCCTTTTGAAACACTTTTAAACATGGCTGATTCTTTTGAATGTTCATCCTCTTGAGCATTTAAAAAGCAAATTAAAAATGTATACTAAAGTCGAAACAGTGTAACAGTTTCCAAGAAATATAAGTGATTCGTGTTTCCCCACCAAAAATTAAATGAATGCCTTGTTGAGGAACTCTATAAAAGGTTTGCTTTATTTCCATTACAATACCCGTTTCTGTACTCGTAATTGCACTTGCATAATTTCAGTGTACTCGAGAGGTCAAAATTGTTCATGTTCGACTTTTAAAACAATAAAGTGTGAGGATGAACACTAAAATAAGCGTGACACTTTTGTATTTGTTACTTCTAATTCAGGTTAGTTCCTAGTTGTCCTGAGAAAACTGAGTTTATCGTGATCATTCTAAAATTATGTTATGAGTAGAGCAGCCGACTTCCTTAAAGACAGCAGATAAGTGAAAAATTGCAGGTCAATAAAAAGCAAAACGCAAGAGTGTAGAAAGCAAACTAAAACAGCGCTTTAGAAGGAAGTTTGTTAATTTGCATGGCATTATTTTCAGGGATCTCTCTATACTTGGGCGAGGGTTATCTCCATTATCTTATATTTTATTGCAAATAACTTAATTCACACATAAATGTAGGCGACTGACAATCATGTGGGTATCATTTCTATGTTTATTTGATTTGGAATTTCGCACAAAGCTACTCGAGGGCTATCTGTGCTAGCCGTCCCTAATTTAGCAATGTAAGACTAGAGGTTAGGCAGCTAGTCATCACCACCTACCACCAACTCTTGAGCTACTCTTTTACCAGCGAATAGTGGGATTGACCGTCACATAATAACGCCCCCACGGCTGAAAGGTCGAGCATGTTTGGCGCGACGGGGATGCAAACCCGAGACCCTCAGATTACGAGTCGCACGCCTAAACACGCTTGGCCATGTCGGGCCTATCATTTCTATGACCACGTTTAAATTATATTTTTCTTTAAGCCTGGTAATTGCGTTTGTTCAACTAACTATATAATAAAACAGTTAAGTTCGTTTTACGTTAGTAAGAAAAAAAGCATTAAAAAGCAGTACATTCAAAGTTGTGATGGAAAGTACATTGGTTTCGAACCTGTCCACGAAAAAACTGCAACAACTGAAGCTAAATGAATAACATTAAAGTACATGCTTCGATGTGAGATGTTATAAAATAATGGTTGGGTTATTTCCTGTGCTTATCGCTGAGAATCGAATCCCGGATTTTAGAGTTGTAAGTCCATAGGCTTACTGTTGTTTCATCGGCGGACTTTATGAAATGTAGTTTGGTATCACTGAAATTTAAATAAAGAAGTATTAATTACATCTAGGTTATTGCTAATAAATGACACTCAAGTGAAACACTACCAAGAGTTGTAGGAGGCAAATTAAGTGTTTGCAAACCTTATTGGACTGAGGGAATGTGCGCCACTGGTGCAACCACTTCAGCCAGGGTTCAAGGCTTTCCTTAGGACCTTGAAACTTTTAAAGAATAATTTTCCTAATTGTGATGCATTTTTATTGAGACAGGCTGAAAAGTGGGAGACATAGTTCTCCTCCATCCAATTCCTATGTTCTGCTACCGAAGTATACACCTAACGTGATTATTAAAAATCAACTGATAAAAACGTTTGAGATCAGATAAACAAATTATGGTAGACAATAATCTTAAAACACCTAATAGTTTAAGTTGTTATTTTAATTAATGTGTTTTTGTCAAACGTGACATAAAATAAGTTTACATTTATGATAAACTGTGCAGTGGGCTAACAACCTACTCACTTAAATACTTGTTGAAGAATCTGCAAGCGATTGCGGCCCTATGTTCCTAGATGTAATCTAATGGTGATAACTAAATAACTAACCATGATAAACTATAAATGATAATGCAAGCCTTACTTAAACATAATTTATTTCAAATTGTACAATATCTTTGTTCGCTTGTCGTTAAGTATGAACGTACACAATAAGCTATATGTGTTCTGCCTATTACAGACACTTAAACCCGGATTTTAAGATAAAATATTTAAACAAAAATTAAATTCAGAACACAAATGTGGAACAACAAAAGCACAAATTACAAAGTGGAATACTAGAAAGTATATCGCGTGTTTTAGAGGTGGTTGTTAAAGCCCTACTCACATAGACACTCGCACATACATGTTAAATATGAAAGACTGTGTAATCTTATTATTGTATACGTTTGGTACCAAAGATGCTTGTAAATGCTAGATACATTTTATCTTGATGTCATTTTTGTTCTTTGCTATGATTTTTTTCATGGCTTAGCTCTAAAGCATCTACCTAAGTACAAGAACATGATAACGTGTGTATTATGTAATAGCATTGTCATCACCGTCTGGGGTCGTGTTTTTAGAGTAAGAGTTTTCAAATATAACTTTATAAGAAAAGCAAGGGGAAGAAATCACCTATGATTTTATTATGTGGCATGGCAAGGTGGATTAAGGCGTTCGACTCGTAGTCTGAGGGTCGTAGGTTCGAATCCCCGTCGCGCCAAGTATGTTCGCCCTTTCAGCCGTGGGGGCGTTATAATGTTACGATCAATCCCACTATTCGTTGGTAAAAGAGTAGTCCAAGAGTTAACGGTGGGTGGTGATGACTAGCTGCCTTCCCTCTAGTCTTACACTGCTAAATTAGGGATGGCTAGCGCAGATAGCCCTCGAGTAGCTTTGCGCGATATTCAAAAAAACAAACTAACATGTTATATTTTTTCTAAAGGATTATATTTACGCTACTAAAACACCCTGGTGGAGTATTTTTGTATTAATGAAAGAAAGAATTAGTCTGTTAGATTACAATGTGGCCCTTCACTGACACAGCAGTATGTCTGCGGACTTTAAACGCTAGAATTCAGATTTCGATACCTGTGGTGGGCAGCACAGATATCATATTATGTAGTTTCGTGCCTAATTATAAACACACAAACCAAAATGTGATATATAAAAACGTTTATTTTCCAGGCGTTTTAAAGTTGTATTCTCACATGTAGGAGTCCTCTGCTGAGACAGTGGTAAGTCTACGGGTTTACAACGTCGAGAGCAGTGGTTCGAATATCCTCGTTAAACACAGCAGATAGTCCGATGTGGCTTTGCTATAAAACACACACACACTCACATGGGAAGTTTCACATCATAATAAGATACACAATTACAGAAGCAAGATGCTCTAAAAAGTGTAGTTATCACTGTACCATTCATTTGCACGTGCTTATCACATTACCTTCTTTTGTACTGAACTAATCTTCTCTCATTTAGTGCGAAATGTTTTTGATGTGGACGCAGATTACCTTACATTACTCTCGCTTGTCGTGACAAGGTGGTCTTTTTATTAAATGACCACATGGTTCTGCATGTTTTGGTGCTTGTTTCTTTTATATATTTGATTATTTTACAGTCCAAATTACAAAATAGATTACAACTGTTCTTCCATGCATGAAACGAACCCGGAAGGCCTTGTATCATGTCTTCTTGCTTCATTAACGCAATTTTGTTAGGAGATACTAAACAAGATAATATTTAGATACAATGGAAATAGGTTCTCATTCTTTTACATCAATGCTTATGATCATTTTTAGAAAGTATATTGTTTTAATTTAACTTCAGTAAATAAAGATTTATATAAAAAATGTCCCATACTTGTGGTATATAAATATTGGGGTTTCTGTGATGAGGGTGATGACAAGCATGCTATTATACAGGATGACCCAATGTAAACAGTTTCACTATTTTTAAAATACTATTCAGCGACCTCTATAATTGTAAAGTGCCCAGTAGCAGTATACGGAATTATATTATACTACCTCGATAAATTTACCAGGCTTTTCTTCGTTTAAGAAAATTGCAAATGCACAATCATATTATTTTCGACATATAAGAACGTAGAATGTTTAGCCTTACAAACAAAGGGGGCCTTCCCTCTAGTCTTACACTGCTAAATTAGGGACGGCTAGCACAGATAGCCCTCGAATAGCTTTGTGCGAAATTCAAAAAACAAACAAACAAACAATACAAACAAAATAAAGGTGACTATCTTGTATAATATTAATTTGACAGAAAACTATGAATGATCTGTACAAAGAAAGTCCTTAAACAGCGTATTAAATGCTTACTTGTATGTAAAATAATGGCTGTTATACGTTCAAGGCGTATGGACACATTGAACGACATATATTTTTTTGTAGTTAGGGGTTCATAAGTTTTGCACACTCAAAATCTCACAGCTTTATTTTTTATTTCATTTTGGATTTGGTTTGTGTAAAAGTCTGCGTTTACCTACTTCAATACAGAGAGACAAACTTCACTATAGTAATGTAATTCACATACTAAATCGTTTCTTTATTATCTTAAACAATATTTTTATTACTGATTTAAAGTTTGTATTTAAGATGTTTATTGTATTTATGCAGGGAAAAGTGAAGGTTTTAAAACTTTTCCAATGTTTGTTTGCATGCTATATTTCTTCATTCAATAAAGAAATGATGGACTAGTGAGACTTTTAAAATTAAACATTCAAGCACCAGTTATTACCTGTAAGAAAGCTTGTACACCTTTCTGTCTTTAGAAATGAAATTGATTATTGTAATATGATTTAGGTTTGTTGAACCCTTATTTCAAAGTGGTTTGTTTTATGTATATATAATTATCAAGTACTTTTAGTTTTTTTATTGCATAACGTTTTCTTATGTAATATAAAATGAAACCAAAATATCTGATGTAAAAATCCTTCTAGATCCTCCAAGGATACAAATCTGTCTTAGATTTTTATGGATTAATTGCACCCTTATCCATTTTAGATGTTCTATCGATTATTTTTTAATTAATATATTCTGTTATTTGTAATTTTAATTATACACTTTTAATGACATTAGAAATATTTTAATAAACGTTACAGATGCTTTATTACACAAATAAAGTTCGATTATTAAAAAGATGATATATTTTTCATTCTTGCTGATAATACGTATTAATTTTTACAGATATTTAACAATTACAATTTTTTCGCTGATGTCATTCTTTCAGTTAAAAGTCCGTTTTCATATTGAAATGCAAACGGATAATTATCAGTCCTTATAGATAATATAAGTTTACAAGCTACTCGATGAAAGAAGTCTGATTACGAAGTCCTGAAGTTATATGAAAGTCGACGTCCACACTTTATTGTCCATAGGGAGAAGATTCAGTGCTTCCAAGGCCGTAGGTGGCCATAACCAATCTTCTGTCAATAATTACTATTATTGTGGATAATCAAACATTTTTAGTCGTTATATTTTTTTAATGAAGATGCACCCACTGGGCTGAGTGAAGACCTCGAAGAATCTATAACCATTATTATTATTATGTTTATAATTATTTGCTGTATGTTACCTGTGCAGTTAACACTGACGTAAGGCGACAGCGTTACTATATGTGACATACCATACTGATTTACGAGTGGAATGGCAGAATTCGAGTTGTTGAAACAATATTTATTTTAAAACTTCAACAGTTTAAAAGTTAAAATATATAATTAACATTCATCTATGATACGAAACGCTTTAAGGACAGGAGTACTAATGAATATCAGGCTAAAAAATATATTTCACATTTCAAATTAGCAAAGGAAAGTATTTACAAACATTTGGTTCAGATTATGCAATTTCCAAGATCATAAACATTAAGTTAAGAAGTGAGAAAATCAGAACTTCGAGATGTTCCGAAATTAGTACCTAAATTGGAATGCTATGGTTTACATTTTATGGTGACTAACAGTTGACAAGGAAAATTGGTGATGGAATCAGAGCGGAAATCTACATAGTTAATTAAAAAACTTAATGCCCACGTCCATATTTGAAAGTTTCGGAAATTACACACTCGAAGAAAATATCCACGTAACCAGCATAGTATCGAAGATATATATATTTTAGAAATCAGAAGTATATTCATATTTGGGTAAAGAAAGGTTTAATTTTTCTTGCATCGTATTTCACTGTTTTTCAAGCATCTGTAAAGTATTATTATCTGAGAAAAGAAGAATGTTGTATATTATACATGACTATATACATTAAAGAGGTTGAGTGAGTTGTGCTGAAACGATTTTAAAATCGCACAACGTCGTTGCAATCTATCTGATCCCGGGCATTTTAATAATAACACTGCAACTAGCTTTCAGAGTAAAAGTCCATAACACGTCTGTCACGTCCAAACCAGAATAATTATTCCTGATGCTTTCTATAATCTATATAGTATGTGAGGACGACGGTTTCCCAGCGCCAATTTTAACAGTATGATCACATGATCATACATATATCAAACCATAGTTAGGAGTGCTCCATCAGCTTCTTTATCTCCAAGATATCTTTTCAATACACTTGCTTTATCATCTTGTTGAAAGGTGCGTTCCTGCTTGATGAGTCGTACTCCTCACGGAATGATTTGCTGTATCAGAATCCACTGTACCTTTCTGCAGTCAGGATGCCATCAGTTTCATTGAGGCTACTGGCACAATTGGATGAGATGTAGCCATAAACCTATACTGAATGAATCAAAATATAAAAATGGAATACGTACAACTTTAGTTCTCAAAGCAAATCATTTTTTAATCCTTGAAAGCAAATGTTTATAATTCCACAATTTCCCTATAGAAAACTATTTAGACTTTGCCATTGCACAAAATTAATTGTTTAAAAACGCATTTAGAAACTTCCCAATGAAAGAAATAAGCGTAATGAATAAATTACTAGTCTTTTGAAACCGTGTGAATCGAAGAACATAACTCGCCGTGAAGAAAATATAAAACTGACTTCTGGTTTAAAAGGTCCGGGGTTAACACCTTAACAGCATAGCTGTTGTTACAAGTTGTTCAATTTTGACATTAGTTTCTTTAACCTGACGAAGTATTAAAACAAAGTTCATCGGATTATCTTTCAAGATACGAAATTATGCAAATAAATTTTGAACCACAAAAGTAGTACACTTTGCAAAGAGCTTGGCGTGGACAGGTTTTTAAGTCGCTCGTCTCGCAACCTGAGGATCGCGGGTTCAAATCTCCGTTCTGCCAAACATGCTCACTCATTCAGCCGTGGAGGCGTTATAAGGTGACGGTCAATCCCACTATTCGTTAGTGAAAGAATAGCCCAAGAGTTTGGAGTGGGTGGTCATGACTAGCTGCCTTTTCTCAGGTTTTTTACTGTTAAATTAGGGACGGGTAACGCAGATAGCGTTCGTGTAGCTTTGCGGGAAATAAAAAAAAAATCAAAAAATGAAAGAACAGTGATTTTCTTTAGAAGATGCTAGCCGATAAGTCAGATGATCACTAAAAGCAATAACTATGAATTCGCAAAAAGGCCTGATTTAAAACATATAAGCTTGAAAAATTATAACATTATAAATCGTAGTTTGATGTCCACGGTGGCACACTAAAGATAGTCTATCGTTTAGTTTTGCGTATAACCACAAACACTCATTTTTGTTTGTTTTCTTGTTTTTGAATTTCGCGCAAAGTTACACAAGGGCTATCTGCGCTAGCCATCCCTAATTTAGCAGTGTAAGACTAGAAGGAAGGCAGCTAGTCATCACCACCCACCGCCAACTCTTTAGCTACTCTTTTACCAACGAATAGTGAGATTCATCGTCACATTATAACGCTACCACGGCAGAGAGGGCGCACATTTTCGGTGCAACGGGGATTCGAACCCGCGACCCTCAGATCATGAGTCGAGCTTTTTACCCACCTGGCCATGCCGAGCCCGAATTTCATGGATAGGAGGTTTATCGGAATTATCCCTCCCGTAAAAAGCAAAACAAAGATGTTCATTATACAAATAATGATAACATTTTCATAATCTTTACGTTCATTTGTTCTTATTATAGATTAGTTTTCTTTATTTGAAAAAAAAATCAAAATGATATTGAAGCATTGGATTTATTTTAGCTGTAATTTCATAAGAACAGGAGATAAAGAGGAATAGCGTTTGTTACCAATTAGATCGGCTATCAACAGCTGTTTAAGATGTTAGAGCTACTATAGATAGATAGGAAAGAGAGAGAAAGAAAATCTCAACGTGTTTTCATCTTCACTCATTTACGCAAACAGCGAAATGTATGTCATTATATGATGATGTGCCTTTAAAACATCATTTTTCCATTTCCAATAGGTTTTTTGCTGGTTTACCAAATAATAGCTGAAACTGACAGCTGTCAAATCGAGAAACGTAAAATAAAGCAGAAGTTCACCTCAAAACGTGGCAACAGGAAGTTATTACGACGTGCTGCTTTACTTCACCCTCTTATGAGAAGTGGGTGGACTTTTAATGAAATAAAGATTATTTAGATCACTTGTAGATCGAAAATGTGTTAATTGCTGTATTTGGTATCAGCAGGCAGGCGTCAGATGGCGTCAAGAAAGAGGCACAGATAAGCGCAGGGTGATTCTCTTTGCTGCGGAGATGGTGTAAGATATTGACATTTGGAGGCACCTATGACAAAACCAGTTCAGTTAAGCCTAGAGTCCATTCACCCTCGCTGGTCTGATGTTTGTTACTACATGTTTTTTATAGATTTTTTTTAATAAACTTAACACATATTCTGTAAAACTCTTCAAAGCTCTTTTACGTTCGCAATGATATATATATATATATATATACATATTTGTTACTCATGAGCGTTTTCTTCTACACTGAGTATGTAGTTTACTTTAACCTTATTAGAATCAACCTCCAACTGCTGCGAATCGGATAAACAACACGAGACTGGTGAAGAGCACTGCCCTTTTTCCGCACGTGTGCACGAAGAAACCTCATTCAGTTTATTAATCACTGTAAACCTAATCCAAGTGTAAAATTACCCTTCAGTGAATCATCAAGTTCAGGTCATCTTGTCATAGTCATTAGCTTCTCTCTGATCAAATAAATAATTTTTAAAGGCTTCCATAGTTTTCGTTCGTTTCATTTTGTTACTAATTGACAGTCTCCGGAGAATATTACACACTAAACGTGGAAGTGCACATTTGTGTAACAAGGCGCCAAACAGTGGGCTTCAGAATACATTATCATCGGATCTTCCAGTTCTCAAATTCTCTCGAACTTTCACATTTCTGAGTACTTGTTCGATGTCGTTGTTTTTGTTTTGTAAAGAAATATCCACTAATCTTTAACTGTTAGAAATAAACACACACAAGCATTAACGTGTGTAACAATGTTAGTATAAACTCGCAGTTAGAAACAGGAAATGGAAAATAATCGGAAGTACAGTTAAACATAATGTTAAAATAGCGGGCTGTATAAAGTGTGACTATTGGTGACCTCATACTTAACTTTCCCATATACAGCAGTATAGGTAGGTTGTACGTGAAAGAAAAAAATCAAACTGCTGATGTTGTAAAAGACATATTTAGACCTTTTATCTTTACGCAGGATTTACGTGCCAAATTCTACTTGTTCACAATGTCATGTGGGTGCAGTTTTAAGAGTCACCCTGTAAATACAAAGGAAAATAAATTTACAACAGTAATCCTAAAATACAAACATTTAACAAGATCTAAAGCAGCCAAACGCATCATTCATGATCCTTAAAACGAACACATCAACCATGGCCCTAAAACACACCAGCAATGACACACTATTTAGTACTACGTTACAGGATCTAAATTTATGTTATAAGTAATTTCAACCTTCGAGACATGGTAGCTAAAGTAACTAATTTAATGTATATATATATATTTTTTTTCGTGTGGCTATAATCATATTATATTATACATCTCCTGATCAGCCATTTTGAATTTATTATGCTTTCAGTTAGTAGGCATGATAATTTACTTCATTTAAAATATTTTAGACCTAAACAACAAATTAACAAATTCAGGTGAAGTCTTCAAAAGCCATTCGTATGTAATAATTTCTACAAAGAGGTTAGTTAAACATTCTATACAAACCATTACAATAAATAATAGGTAACTTTAATTATGAACAACAGACAAACTTCAAAACATTTCTATGATCACTCTGTTCCAAGTCATACGCATATATATATATATGGTGGATAATCCCTCTTATAGCGGTTGTATAGGCAGAATTTTCAGTGTGAATCAGTTGTTTTGTTTCATTCGATATTATTAAAGTTCCATTAAATGAAACAAATGACAGTAGTGTATTTCGTGACTTAGCCAATGTGTGTTTAGTTGAGGGATTTAGACAAACTCGGTTATCCCACCCACAATGGATAAAATACCACGACTTGAAATGCTTAAAAGAAACTTTTATAGCATCATGACGGCCCGGCATGGCCAGACGGGTTAAGGCGTTCGACTTGTAATCTGAGGGTCGCGGGTTCGAATCCCCGTTTCACCAAACATGCTCGCTCTTTCAGCCGTGGAGGCGTTATAATGTGACGGTCAGTTCCACTATTCCTTGGTAAAAGAGTAGCCCAAGAGTTGGCGGTGGGTGGTGATGACTATCTGCCTTTCCTCTAGGTCTTACACTGCTAAATTAGGAACGGCTAGTGCAGATAGCCCTCGTGTAGCTTTGCGCAAAATTAAAAAAACAAACACACAAATTTATAGCGTTATGTTGCAAGTTTCATATTTTATTTATTTCTCAGTCGTTGATTTAGAATATTAATCTTTCAAGCTTCTTGTATCAACTTTAATTACAGTGTTTACTGATGTGTAATACGATACGTTTTTAGTCTTAAAATAGTATTTGGTTTTATCCATCGTTTTATAAACAGGTTCAAAGATAGAGTAACAGTAACAACTCTAAGGTTATTAGCATTTTAAACTTAAACCACGTTGTTTCTCTTTCCTTTGTTTGGTTTTCCAGTAAGTGTTATAAAATGCTGATTGTCTTCCCATTGCATTATATTAATTTTTAGTTTGTTTGAAGTTTTTGGCTAATTAATATCATTATTATATTCTAAATACCCACAAACTGCCTTTAAGTTGTTTGTTTTAGTCAAATTCTGACGTCATAATCATAATGTCTATAATTTATCACCTCACGAATAAACACTATAAGCAATACTTTCCCCAATTCAATCATAGCATCCATACTATAAGTTCGAATACTCCACTCACTGGTTGTTAATATTATCTTGGATATGAAACACTGAAGTGATAAACTTATTATCAAAATTTAACAATATTTTGGATGCTGTGTTTGCTGGACTTTCCTTTGAAAAAGATGGTGCAGTGAATAAGAAAACCGACGCTAGGGTGTATGTGAGTCAATGTAGCAATTTTCGTGCTTCATAAAGAAACGAATGCTGTTCGTAACTCAAAAAAGAAAAAACGAAAATGGAACACGTGGATGAACTTTCCCGTTTTCGTAAAATATCATGTGATAAATTTCTACTCCAGTAGAAAAACTATATTAATTATTATTTTCCTAGTCACTCTTATTACAGTGGCTAGTAATTGTTTAATTATTGAATTAGACAGTACCTGCCACGAATTCCGTATGGATTTTCGTGCAGTTTACCCTTAATTACAAATTCGTACATTTCTTCGAGTAAGTGGTTTTACTATAAAGCTGTTAAGTCGGTTTATTTGTTTTAAAGTTTTCGTGTATAGCTACATAAATGGCTGTTTGCGTCTAGTTGTCCTCCTAATTTTCATAACGTTGGACTGATAATAAGTCTAGGGGAAAAACAACTAATTCGTAGCACCCATTGAGGAGTTACTCTAGTCTGGCCAAATAGTAAGGTTTTATTGTCACTTTACAGCACACCCATAGGCCCCACGACAATGGGATGCGAGCCACGAATTCTCGTATTCACAATACAGTTCGTTAGTCATTAGACACACCCAGCTTCGATAAGAGCTTGTGTTTAGTGAAAATGACCTGAAGGTTGCGCAGTTCTCGTTTGGCGTGTTCAGTGTGTTCTTTTTAACGCAACATTACGTCTCTGAAAATTAAGTGAACACTCTAAATGTTGTAGGACTTGTGCAATAACAATTGCTCTGATCTTTTTATTCTAAACCTTTATATTTCGTTCTGAAAAGTGCTCACTGTCAAGTAAAGTTCATGCATAGCTTGTATAGTGATAATAGTATAAATTTGGAACTTCACTATTTTCTGTGTCGGTTTGAACACTCTGCATTTAAAGTGCGGCATCTATGTTATAGTTCTGTACCCTCAAAAAGTGTCATAACCTTCAATATTGAACACTAACCGTTAGATAACCATCTAAATACAGGCGAGAATCGCATTTGGTGGAAGACGGAAGTATATCAGGTGTGGAAAGGGGACATAAGTGTTTCTCACCATATTTACAAGTGCAATCAATGACTGTCTAAATAATGTAAAAAAGATTTATATACCTCCCCCACATTCTGTCATGTTAGTAAGGTGTCATACTCGTATTTCAATGCTACACTAATTAGATTAACACAATCGTATAAAGTTAGTTTTCTTACCCTTGGAGCGAATTACAATGCTGTCATTTTCAAGGGCTGGTTTTACTATGCCCGTAAAAGAAAGAAGTAAACAAGTTACACAACAATGCTATAGCAAATGACAATGTACACATGTAAACACTGGGAGTATTCTTCAAAATGCGGGAGTGGATATATCAACTGTTTACCAATAATGAGTTGTTTCGGTTCGTATTGCGAATTACAACTTATACAATTTTAAAGACGTGTTCTGTTTGTGTGTGTGCTTTTATTGTATTGCTACATATTAACAAATAATACTCATGGTAGTTTTAACAAAACAACACTAATATATAGACACATTGTTATAACACAAACAACTGTGATGTAGTAAGTTTAGCCAAGCATTGTTATAACACAAACAACTGTGATGTAGTAAGTTTAGCCAAGCTTTGTTATAACACAAACTACTGTGATGTAGTAAGTTTAGCCAAACACTGTCATAACACATACTACTGTGAAGTAGTAAGTTTAGCCAAGCATTGTTATAACACAAACTACTGTGAAGTAGTAAGTTTAGCCAAGCATTGTTATAACACAAACTACTGTGATGTAGTAAGTTTAGCCAAGCATTGTTATAACACAAACTACTGTGATGTAGTAAGTTTAGCCAAGCATTGTTATAACACAAACTACTGTGATGTAGTAAGTTTAGCCAAGCATTGCTATAACACAAACTACTGTGATGTAGTAAGTTTAGCCAAACATTGTTATAACACAAACTACTGTGATGTAGTAAGTTTAGCCAAGCATTGTTATAACACAAACTACTGTGATGTAGTAAGTTTAGCCAAGCATTGTTATAACACAAACTACTGTGATGTAGTAAGTTTAGCCAAACACTGTCATAACACATACTACTGTGAAGTAGTAAGTTTAGTCAAGCATTGTTATAACACAAACTACTGTGATGTAGTAAGTTTAGCCAGGCATTGTTATAACACAAACTACTGTGATGTAGTAAGTTTAGCCAAACATTGTTATAACACAAACTACTGTGATGTAGTAAGTTTAGCCAAGCATTGTTATAACACAAACTACTGTGATGTAGTAAGTTTATAACACAAACTACTGTGATGTAGTAACATTGTTATAACACAAACTACTGTGATGTAGTAAGTTTAGCCAAGCATTGTTATAACACAAACTACTGTGATGTAGTAAGTTTAGCCAAACACTGTCATAACACATACTACTGTGAAGTAGTAAGTTTAGCCAAGCATTGTTATAACACAAACTACTGTGATGTAGTAAGTTTAGCCAAGCACTGTTATAACACAAACGTTACTGTATCGTAGTACGTATAGCTAAATTTGAAACTCCACAGATTCTGGGGGACATTGTAGGTGGTAAAGACGAGAAACACATGAACGAAGTGCCATAATGTAAGTATTAGAAATTGGGACAGTTTCGTGCTGTGTATAACTAAACCGTGACCACGCTGGATCTGTAACGAGAACCGACAAAGTTAATACACGACCAAGCTATTGTCTGTGTATGAGATTAAAACACGACATTAGTCCTGTAGTATGGTGCACGATAGAGTTAATATCTGCGTAATTTTGGTGTGAAATAAGTATCATTGGCACAATTATAACATATTCAAAAGTATTAAATCAGTCAGCAGGCCCATTTCTCAGTATAATGCGAATTGGCAAGTATTTTACCAATATGGAGAACTCTTGCAAACTCTCTTTGTTAACCTGAAGATGACTTAAGAAAGTCGAAACGTTGTTCTGTACTTTATTTTAAATTAAAGATTTAATACCCATACCAGCCGTCTTGAGAATACATTTTTACTTCAAATGAGTTTTTCGTCATCATGAAGTACTGTACCATTTCGTCTTTTACAATACGAACCAGATAAAAGCCACACTTTAAAATTACATTCTGGCCTCGATAAAGCCTTCATTAACACTTGTGTTTATATTGGGGCGTCTAAATATGCTGCAGAAGGCTGTGGCTGTTTTTTCACAACTAAATACACCTAATCTGTTCCATTTAGTATGATACACACTTAATCTGAATGATACAAATTCCACCTTATGTAATAAAAAGCGAAATAGTTGCTAACAATGAAATTATATAAGTATGATTGTGAAGTGCTCATAAAGTCAGTTAACTGACGACTAGATAGAATACAATTTAATTAACTAATGAATACATAGAATAAAGTTTAGTTATCTAATGACCAGATAGAATACAGTTTAGTTAATTAATTACTGGATAGAATACAGTTTAAATAACTAATGACTGGATAGAATACAGTTTAAATAACTAATGATTGGATAGAATACAGTTTAATTTTAAAAATTGCATTCAAAAAACTTGTTTGCCGTCGAGTTCTTGTCCTCACATGTGCAATTTTACATCTATGTATCTATTCACACACATGTGCGCATATATAAGAAATGTGCACCAGGAATAGAAAGTTTCAACCCCTAAGAAATACGACCTTCTAAGAAAATCGTGATGACATCCATGTTAATTACTACCCGAACTAAACAGTTACTGTAGAATGATAAATATGACTTGTTCTGCTTCAAGCACAAATGATGAATGGCATTTTACTCAACAAATAGCACGAAGATTCATCATTTAAATCGGTAATTAACACGTTATAACCTAGTAGAATTCTAGGTCGTGAAAAGAATGAACAGAATTTTTAAACTGAGCATGACCAAGTCTATCTATTTCGTGTGCGGCCCAGATCACACTCATAATGAACGGAGACTTGCGACTGATGATCGTTTCACAATTCAAGCGTGAAAACAAATCTATTTACTGGCCGTACAGTTCAAAAGTGGCACGCAAACAGCATTTTTGCGCTTCATTTCGGATAGCTTGCTGAATCAGCTATCTAGCTTTGGAGACAATATAAAATCATTCACTCGCTTAAGCGTTTTATTATAATAAGTTTTAAAAGACTTTATATGACCGCACTGCAAGAACAACTGCACATTAAATTATTTTTCGCTTGTTCTATTTGTGCTTTTGAGGAGGAGTTATAGAAACACATAATGAAGAACCTAATTTTGATAATAGAAACAAAGAAAATAGAAAAAAAAAGTGATTTTGTAAGATCAAGTCAGTTTCTAATGTATTGTTAATATAAGTAAGCTTCACAGTTAAAGAATGTGTCACAAGATGGAGATTTGAGTAGTTAAGGTTTACATTGGAGGATTTATTCTCCAGAAGGTTGTTTTAATAATACGTTTTCTCTGTCACCGAACGTGCTCAGCTTTTCAGCATGAGGTTGATATAATGTATTGGTTAATTCCACTATTCCTTGGTCAAAGATAGGTCAAGAGTTGATAGTGGGCTGTGTTGACTAGTTAGCTGCCTTCCCTGTACTCTTGTCCACGCTGGTAGAGCAGTAAGTCTACGCATTTACAACGCTAAAATCAGCGGCTCGATTCCCCTTGGTGGACTCAGCAGATAGTCCAGTGTGGCTTTGCTATAAGAAAACACACACTCTCTACTCTTTCACAGCCAACTTAAGTACGGCTAGCGTAGATAACCTTAGTGTGGTTTTGTTCGAAACTCAAACCAAATCAAGTAACACATATTTAGTAATAATTTTACAGACTGGCAAAACATCGTTTTTGTCAGTAATTTTAATTTTTCGTTGTATATGTAAAAATAAATTTCTTTCATTTACTAAAGATTCTCGAAATAGTTGAGATTTGAGTTGTTATCGTAATGTCCGTTACTAAACTACGGCAGTATTGTTGTTGTAATTGTACATTTATGAAAAATGTTATACGCATATCTGGAGTCAGTAAAATCAAATATATATGTATGTTTAGTGGCAATAAAATCAATAATACGCATTTGTGAAATCAGCAAATCCAGTTTATGTATTTATAGGAACAACAAAATCAATCCACACATTTTTGCTCTCAGTGACACAACAGAATGTCTGACGACTAACAACGCTAGAATCCGGGTTTTGTTTCCTGTGGTGGGCGAGCATATATAGCCAATTGTGTTGCTTTGTGCTTAACTTCTAGCAGACCTTACATCTTAAGTAAATCCATCTATATGTGTAGGAGGAAAGACTAGAATTACTTGTTTGATTTATACTGAGAGTGAAGCAATCCATATGTAGCTATTGAAACAGTAAAATAAACCTTTACATATTTAGTGTTAGTAAATCCGCTTATATGTATCTGATAGCTAACTAAAACTACTCGCTTGATTTGCATCATAAGTAATGCAATCCACATGTATTTATGGAAACAGCATAATTTAACCCAATATCTTTTTATTGTCAGTAAAGCAAATTATAGCTGAGTGGAGACTTTTACTGTCAAGTTAGAAGAAAAAAGAAACGTATGTTCAGAATTACTAACACTATAGTTATTTGAACACTGAGTGGCACTTTTAGCTATGGATGTGTTGTAAGGGTAACAGGCAACCTTTCAGTGTGGATTATAGGTGATAGGGTGCTGTTGAATGGCTGTATTCCCTCTGGTAAATTGTCAAAAGTTAGAACAGTGACATTATAGTCTTGGTAGCTCTGCCATAAATACAAGAACCCTAGTAAATTATTCCTGAAAAAATTAAAAATGCCTCAAATTCAGTTAATTTAATCTAGCTATATAAATGAATTCTTTAGAGCAATGTTGACAGATACCAGAAAGAGGAAAATTTCGTACCATCACTTTGCATGCCCTACCATCTAGTGAATAAAAGTCAGACTACTAATTATTTTCATTTCCATAAATCTTTGAACAACAACAACAAAATTATTCAACGAGCTAATAAGCAGACACTAATTATAAGAGAACGGAAAAAAATATGGTGAATCTAGCAACACAAATTCTAGTATTAGAATTAATTTTTGATTCGTACAGGAATAATCCTTGCTGTACTTTATTTTTAATATATAAGAAACAGGTAGATTTGTAGTAAAAAAAAATATATACTTGACTTGACCTTTAGTGGCGAAACTATTGCAGTAGTAAATGAAATATCTGTGAAAGGTACAATTATTTTTGTTTTCCCCAATTCTGTAATTATGGAGTTTTACCATGTTTCAACGGTTTCACATATAAATTATAAAAACAAACGTGCTCTGATAGTTGTTCATTACAATCAGAAAAGACTCAAAAGTGATAAATAGAAAAATTATACAGTCATTATATTTTCTAATCCAACAAAATTCTCTAAACTTGGCTATTAAAAAATAAATAAACTGAAATTTCTCGTCATATTAAAACAGTCATGAATGATGTTTAATAACATTCTAGTTAAAACTTTCTGCTCAATGAGAAAGTATGATATTATAAACCGACTTAATAAAGCATTGAAACTTCTTTTAACGATCTTCGTACGCGTTTACGGCCAATTTTGTTTACGAAAAACAGACGATAATTAATTTTGCCAAAATTTTCTTCAAATTGAAAAACTCATTAAGACGAAACAGCCTTTTACGGATAATTTAGAGATAGGTAAATAAAAAGACAATCTTTTTAATGAACCTAAAGTTTAGTGCTCAGTCAGATAAACCCCCCAGTGTCACATCGGCAAGTCTGTGGACTCATACCGCTAGAAACTAGGTTTCGATATTTGTGGTGGGTAAAGCTTCTATAGGCCGTTGTGTAGCTTCGTGCTCAATAACAAACAAACAAACAATCAGATGAGTGCATCATGTTATTCCCAGTCTTTAGGTTTCTAAATCTTTAAAATTCAAATCGAGTATGTACTACGGACATGGTGTCAAAATATTTCATTTACTTGAAACCATAAAGCGTATTTCGATACAGAATGCTTTCGGCTACGCTGTTCACGTTGTGTGTTTGCGAATTTATTTCTCCGCGAAACAAACTAGTTAGACGCATTTGGGTGGCTCGAGTGTGTGCTCAAATGTAAATGAGGTAATTTTCTACTTATTTGTTTGGGACAGCACAGAAGACAAAGCATGCCTGGAATGTCACTGAGGATGATGGTCTAAAAGTAAGGTTCTTGACTACAATACGAAATCGAATTTTGTGTTCTTTTATTCCGTCCTGGGATTCCGAGGGTGCCATGTTTGACACTGCGTTGACATTTTCTCTTATAAATTAGAGGAACGAAACGTGATACATGTGCTTAGATACTACTGATAATACGAAAATTCAGTTTCTTATATTGTCCACACTTTTAGATAACGGAAATAGTTTTATTAATTTGTTTTAGCCTGACCAACGTTTCTATCATCACCCAATCATTGGTTATTCAGTATGTCTTTTACATTAAATTAATAAACTTTCTAGAGATTCAGTAAGCAGTGAAAGAGATATGTACAGTTTATTAACTGTTGACATTATATCAGAACTAAAAGTTCACTTTTAAATTCAGAAAATATTAAAATGTTTTCTCGTTTTCGTACAATACGAACTTGGGAACGTTTCTGTTTGTGTGTGAAGAAGTGCCTTAGTATATTGTTTTGGAACAATGACTTTCTTAGGTTTGTTTAAAAAGGATTTATAATCACACCATGTAATAAAATATTAAAATTTACGAATGTAAGTTTATTAAACTTATGTTCATACTTCGTAGTATATTCTAGAAATAAAATATGAACACGATGAGTTCTCGAAACTTTTAAGCTATTTTTTGTCAGACCAAACACCGCACCTCATTACCAAAATTCAGAGACAGCGTTTTGCAGCAATGGGTCGCATACAGTTCTCGTATATGAATCACTAGTCCAAACGCGATAAATTAAACATAAGTTAACGAATCTGGAAAAGTAATCGCTGTGCGAGTATCTACTTTCAGTGCAAATGTTTAATATTAGAAGTTCCCATCATGCTCTGTTCGGAGATTCAACATTCACTTTTCTTAATGATTCTGTATACGTTTGTAATTTAATTTAAATATGTACGTAGTTTTCCAGAACACTGTTAGGGATCTTTAAAAACATAATTTAGACAAAACATGTGAACTCTTTCTAAACTAACACTGATGGCTTTATTCAAATAAAGAGACGTGTTTCTTGTAAAGTGTAAATTTTGTATTAGATGAAATTAAAGGAAACATTCGAAAGTCAATATTTAATAAAGAAACTAAATTAACAAAGATTTTTATGCATAAATTATGTTTTAACGCGTAAATATAAAGAAAAAGCTTCTGTTGTAAAAAAATATATAAGATACCAGACAAATTTTGCAATAAAAGTTACCTAATCAGCAGACGTAAATTTTCAGCTTATGTGATTTTTATCATAAATATTACTTTAATAATCGACCTTTTTCTTTTCAGTAGGAAATCTGAACTCAAAGTCTGCGTTTATTACTTTTACAAAGCGACCTTCACCTGTGGCCACACGCTGCATTGAATCTAATCTATGTTTGTAATTACATTTAATTTTAACTTCAACTTTGCGTGTGGTAGTTAACTTTTTTTTTATTAAGTTTCGTAAACTTAGCAACCACTTAGGAAATGGAATTTTCATCAAAATATCTTAATAACATATATTTAAAAAAAAAAACTGCTAAATATATTGCATCCAAAAATCTATGGCATGAGCTAACTCATACATTGTAAGAAAAAAAAACAACAATTTTAAAACAACGGCAATTTTTACAGCTCAGAAAGCCAGATAATACAAACTCACGTGCCAGTCTATGAACTGTACGAAAAGGAGATTATTTAGTGTACAAGTCCAGTGAAAGATCATAAAGAATTTATTGAAAATTGAAATTAAATCTTAGTTGCTTGTTTAATCAGATCTACCTGGAACACGCCGTACTAATAAAGGGAACATTAAAGTTGTATAAATGTAATTATGTTCCACTCAAAGCACAGTCGGTAACATATTGATTTCGTATATATACAGTTTCTATCCAGTCTGTCTCTTTCAAGTTGGAATATATATTGTTCTCATAGTTTTGTTAGTAAATGTGTATTAATGGATGGAAGGCTGGGCATACCACATAATAACTGGTGCAACGATTGTATATTTCAAATTCTAGAGTACGGTATAGATACTAATGTTTATTAAATTAATGAACTACCGTAACTTTAAATATAAATGATGTATTGTATCCTGAAAAGCGTTTGTTCAATAATATTCACATTTGTTGATTCACAATTTTTTGTGAGGTTACAACTTAACCTAGTATGTTACTCACGAACCGCTGAGTTTAAAATCTAACCTTCATATAGCTTAAAGCCGTTAAGTTTTAAAAACCAAATCTTGTACGTAGTTCATTAACCTCTAAACTTAAAATCTGGTTAACTTGTAAATTTAAAATTTAAACTTGTATATAGTTTATTAGCTGCTGAAGTTAAAATCTTGTAGGTCATCAACCGTGAGATTTAAAAATCTAGCCTAGTATGTTTCTTATACACTGCTTAATTTAAAATCTAATATGTTTTAAATTCTAATCTGCTATATAGCCCATCAACCGTTAATTTTACAATTTAACCTAGTATGTCGCCCAAACAACTGATAACTAGACAAACTTACTTGCAAAATTCAAGATTTCTTTGAGATGTTGCTATACAGAACACAATAAAATAAGAATTATGTTACAACCAAAACGACTTGTTACCAGACCTATCAAGTTACTGTGTTATTATTATTATGAGGCAACAATTCTACCTCTAGTAAAATACCAACAATTCTGTTATGGTATGTACTATCAAGACGACTGGTACGACATTAGGTTCTTTGTTATCCTGAAGATGATCTAAGAAGGTCGAAACTTTGTTCTGTATTTTATTTCAATTAAAGTTTTAATACCAATACCAGCCGTATGGGAAACACATTTTTGCTTCAAGTGGGTTTCTCGTCATCGCGAATTCTGTCATAGGTTTCACAGTACGTAAATTATCTGAAATACATTTATGAATATGCATACCAAACCATTAGTGACATCATCTAAATTATGGGCAAGGTTTAATGCCAAAGGACGTTTGATATTTCACGAGAATAAAAAAACTCTAAGAAAACTCGTAAATTCAGAAAGTAAGCTTAATTTGATCCATGTGGAGGGAAGACATTATCTCAATAGGTTAGGCTAAATGAAATTAATGTGCACACTTTTAATCACTCTAACAATGAAAGCTGATGAAAACCACGATTCATGAAATAATTAAACAAGTATATTGTTATATATGATTAACAAATGCCAACTTAAAGCATATAAGCATCTGAACCAAAATGTTCGTCGTAAACCCAAGTTCGAAGTGAATCACGTTTTTTTAGAAAAAGTAGGGAGGTCCGGGCATTTGCCACTGGAAAAGTTCTTACAATTGGTACAGCAGTTTATATCTATTTTGACGCAGTGAGTCAAATTATAAATTATAATGGAAAGAGAGAAAAGAAACAAAAACAAAACATAACCACAAGCGATATGAATTTGAAAATAAGTAGAATAATGACTAGTTCATAAGACTTTCCTTTTTTATTTATTATCTTAGTAGAATTATTAAATTTGCTAGAATTATTACTTCCACCTACTAATGTTTTTTTGTTTTTTTTCAGGTTCTATATCTGCATACACGGAGTCATTATTCTGAACTGTTGGTGGACTGTTGGTGTACTGGAGATCTCTCCATTCACCCTCTTCCCAATTTCCAGCTTAAGGAAAGACTTTTCCATTACCGATTGTAGGCACACAGGCAGCAAGAAATAATTCCTGTTCTAACGATTTTTAGGACATCTGAATTCAGTGATGGAAAAAAACTAACTGAAAAGGGAAAGCTTTCAAGGAAATGAGACATTTGGTGCAGCATACGTTAATAAAAGTGATATCAGTATATTGGACTTTTAAGTGACTGTTCTTTGATTAGACTTTAGCTCTATACGCTCTAGTCTTAATGTGATCAATGTTTTTCTATACGCTCTAGCCTTCATGTGACCAATGCCACTTTGGAGCCATCTGGTGTTCTGCTTTCGTCACTATCGCTAATTAAAGCAATGAGTTACAGAGACTTTAGCTTCTGAAATATTTTTGTTGTTGTCATTTCTGAGTAAGAGTTCTCTATGTATTCTTTTCCGCATAATAAAAAATACTTATTTCAAAGTAATACTGATATAATCGTAACTTTTTACACAAAAAAAGTTCAAACTATTTTGATGCTGCCAGGAAACTTATTCTCATTCGGTAAAAGGAACTGCATTAGTTTCTTTCGGGTCGACAAAATATCTAGTTATAAAAAATATATATTTTAATTGTATTTCAGATTGAAATGTTATTCGGAATCGTTGAAGTAACATATATTAATATGTAATTGAGGCTCGAGTGTGGCCTTAGGTTAGTGTGTCCGAACAGTGAATTGAAGGATTCATGGTCCGCCACCCGTTGAATTTGGGGTCGTGGGGGATCTACAAAAATTATTATGGAATTACCATATCTTATTATCAGATCAGACAAATACAACCCAAGATAGACGGTATGTACTGTTGGCCTTTCCACTAATCTGTTGCATCTACATTACGAAGGTTATGCGTAGATAACTCATGTTTAGATTTGTGTAAAATCTAAAAAAAAAAAAAAAACTGTATATCTATAGACACAAAGAGGGGGTCTATGAGGTTTTATCTTTGTAAATTTTTATTACTAACTTTTGGAAAAGTATTTTGTCATAATAAAAACTGACAATTGTGTTAGTTTAAGAAATATTCTGTTCCCTGAACTCAGATTTCCGACTTTCAATGGATGATTAGGTCTTTTCGGTAGATGTACTGTTCATTCATAAAACAGATAACGTGCCATTTTTTTTCTGCAGTTGTAGCTGCTGGCACGCTCACAAAAGAATGTTTAAGTTCGAATGAGCGAAACATGCCGAATAAAAATTTTCATTAAAACTGTTCTAATACACAAAGCAACTGACGTACGATAGCATACTCCACTGTATATAACTAGTGAAAACTTGGTGATATTCCACATTTCGTGCAACAACACAATACCATATACAGGAAATTAAGTGAACGAACCTACATAAATAAATAGTATCAATGAAAAGTCTGTGATATCTTATGACTGGCTGATCTAACACGTAATGCTACAAACATGTCCAGTTAAAAAAACGAAAGTACGTAGTATATTATAGTACTAATGAGAACTTTGCAATATCCTATAAATCAATACGACACACAACACTGTAAACTAAACAAACAAATGTATATATTTTAATACTTTTAAGACATCGGTGATTACCTACAGTGCATGAAGCAGTAAATACCACATGTGGCATTGTAAACTAAATAAAGGAACCTACGTTATAGTTTTACGGAGAGCTTTGTAATATTTCATAATTCGCACAAAAAACAAACCATATCACAATACATTAAAAACACAAACTTAGTTCTTTTAGCACTATTCAGAATTTTGTGATATCATACAGTCTATGCAACAAACAGTATTTCATGCGTTTGTGTTATCTTATAACAAAGCCACATTAGGCTATCTGCTGAGCCCACCGAGGGGAATCGAACCCCTGATTTTAGCGTTGTAAATCCGTAGACATACCGCTGTACTTGCGGGGGGCATATTTCATGCAGTACTGTAAATCACGGAAGAAGATCTACAGTTATTTATATCATAACAAAACGAAGGTTTTGTAAAAAGTATAGCAGATTCCAAATAATTCTTATAATAAACATGTAATCTCTATGTACTGCACTTTCTTCTATTAACATCATTTTTTTCATAATGGTATAAGCAACCTTTATCTGTTTGAAAAAAAAAAAAGTTCGGTAGAGCATTCTTATGAATTTAAGGTTAGGGAGAAAAGAGACTTTTCTCACAAAACAATGGTATTTGTATATCTTTTTTTTTTTTTTTTCACGATTCAGAGGCCCGGCATGGACCAGGTGGTTAAAGCGCTTGTATCGCAATCAGTGAGTTGTAAGTTTGAATGCCCGTCTCAACAACCATGCTTGCCCTTTCAGCCATAGGGACGTTATAAGGTGACGATCAATCCCACAATTTTTTGGTTAAAAACTAAGTGTAGTTCTGTGCTTAATTCAAAACAAACAAACAATCTAGCCTAAAACTAAGTAGCTCCAAGTACATTTACATATCAAGGTCTAAATCTACCACCCAACTACACTAAGTTTTAGGTTAGATTGGTTTAAAGTAAGCACAAAGCTGCACAATGGGCTATCTGTGCTCTGCTCACCATGGGTATCGAACCCCGGTGTTTAGCGGTGTGAGTCCGTACAAATACCGGTGTGCCACTAGGGTGCGTTAGGTTAGACAATACTTTATATGGCACTCGACAGAGGAAAATGTCAAAAATGTACAAATCCTTAATGTAAATAATCTTACATATAACGTGTGAACTATTTTATATTTTCATCACAGTTTTAAAGCTGGCAGTATTTTTATTAGCTGAATAAATAATTTAGTTTGGTTTGGTTTGATTTTTGCCCAAAGCTACACGAGGGCTGTCTGCGCTAGCCGTCCCTAATTTAGCAGTGTGAGACTAGAGGGAAGGCAGCTAGTCATCATCACCCACTGCCAATTCTTGGGCTACTCTTTCACCAACTAATAATGGGATTAAGAGTCATATCATAATGCTGCTATGGCTGAAAGGATGAGCACGTTCGGTGCGACAGGGATGTGAAATTGCGACTCACAGATTGAAAGTCGAGAGCTCTAACTAGAACAAAACTTAAACGTATGTAAGCTAAACAACCACGTCAAAGACTCCAAGAACAGTTCATAGATACCAGTCTCTAACTTCAAATTAACGACCAGAAGGAAAGCAGCCAGCCAGTACTAACGCTAACCTTTAAGGTTTTGTATACTTTTTGAGTGGAATAAAGGGATTTATTATCACTATTATTCCGCAACCAATGTGAGGAATATGTCCAAGGACATTGTCTGGGAAATTTTAACCTTTTCTTTCTCAGCTAAAATGTTCAGCAGTTACAGGTTGTGACTGAAAAAAAAAAGCATATTAAGATATATCATTTCTAATCTATTATAGATAGTTCTCGAATAATTTTGTACGAAATTCAATAAATAAACAAACAAATACTAGCAAAGGTATCTGCGTCACACTGGGCGTTTAATTCATTGGCTGCCAGAGCTTTATGAGAACGAGTTTTACCACTATAGTGAAGAAAATTTTCCACAAAATGTATCACACATTTTATATTTCTTTATATATATATATATTCTGAAATATTTTCCTTTTCTTGAGCATCGTAACTGACGAACGCCGTAAACAGTTACTGAAACATTAGCAAGGAAAATAAAAATGGCTTCTGGATTTGCAAAGCATTACTAACGCACGAAGAACGTTTTATGCGACATTGTAACGGGAACCACTAACCCTCTGATCCAGAGACCAGTACATACATCATTGGATCATACTCGACCCTTATGGTGATTAACATTTGGGAAGTATATATTAATGTATAGTAGGAAGAGAGTTTGTTTATTTGTTCTTTGAATTTTGCACAAAGTTACACCAAGGCTATCTGCGCTAGCTGTCCCTAATTTAGCAGTGTAAAACTAGAGTGAAGGCAACTAGTCATCACCACCCACCGCCAACTTTTGGGCTACTCTTTTACCAACGAATAATAAGATTGACCGTGACATTATAACTCCCCCACTGCTGGTAGGGCGAGCATGTTTGGTGTGACGGAGATTCGAACTCGCGACCCTTAGATTTCGAATCGAGCGCCTAACCACCTGGTCATGCCAGGCCCAGAAAGAAAGAAAATTGAAATGGTTGTCACACTATTAAAAGTGTTTAAACTAACGAATTAAGGGGTTTTCGAATCCTCCCTGGATTAAATTCAAAATCCTCTGAAAGTTTCCTGGTGATAAGAAGTTGTGAAGTTGTGTCGTACGGGCAAGGCAGAACGACAAACAAAAGCCGTTTTATAGCATAGATTATTAAATAAGTCGTATATTGATTTTCTCTAACGCTTGGTAGCAGGAGACAAAGTTTCTTTTTATCCTTACGAAGAACATTAGGTTCTGTAGCTTGCAAGTGTTTACCTTCACGTCGCCTTGGTGGGCGTGAAAAAATTAACCTAATAAGAACGGTACAAAGAAAGAACCACGATAAACAACCTCGTTAGTTTATTTGTTTTTGACACAATGATAAGATATATTAACAGGTTCTTTTTGTATTTACTTATTTTATTACGAGTTACAGCTTTAATAGCATGGGTGATTATTTATTAGGGCAGAAACGATGTTTCCATCTTCAATGCTTAAGATCATTCTCTTTGGCCCGGCATGCCAGATGGATTAAGGCGTTCGACTCGTAATCTAAGGGTCGCGGGTTCGAATCCCCATCGCACCAAACATGCTCGTCCTTACAGCCGTGGGAGCGTTATAATGTACTGGCCAATCCTACTATTCGTTGGTAAAAGAGTAGCCCAAGAGTTGTTGGTGGGTGTTGATGACTAGCTGCCTTCCCTCTAGTCTCACACTGCTAAATTAGGGACGGCTAGCGCAGATAGCCCTCGAGTAGCTTTGCACGAAATTCAAAAACACAGTACACATAACATGGTACTTGAGAGAGAAGACTGTGGTAGGAGGTTTGTAATACAATGGAATTGAACTGCTTTCCACGTACGCTAACTTATCACCGGCTATTCGACAGTTATAAAGAGCAATCGTTGAACAGTATACTTGAATATGTTTTCCCAAGTTTGTTCCCGATGAAAAAAGGTCCATTTTTCAAAATCGTTCGAATTATAGGATCTTGTATGGTTAGTGTTAAATTTATTTATTGAATTTACGTGTTTTCCCCAAATCATGTCTGCATTAAGTGTTGATCATTACAGATGATTGGTGGTGGGAATTCGACAGAGTTTTCTGTCTGTGTTAAGTATTTGTGTTTATTGTCGAAGTACTGAGTTCATCCTGTATCTATCAATCAAGACATTAACTTCCATTTCAAAATATTTTTCTTGAAGATAAACTCTATTTTTTTTAATCTAGCTATTCAGATTTTCACCCATGTTTTAAATCAGTTCATGAAACAGTATTATATCTGTTTTCTGTCTTTTTAATTGTTTTCCGTATATCAATATGTCGATATATCTATCAACACAGTATTAACCTATTCCAAGTTATTTGTTTTCATTTGGTGTGTCTTTAACTGATATTAGTAGAACATCTGCTGTTATCAACTCTTTCTTTCATTTGTAATACTTTGATAGTACTATTTATAAAAAAAAAATTGCCTTAGACAGTTTATCAAAAGCTCTTGTTGTTTTCAATTAAGCACAAAGCTATACAAGGAGCTATCTGTGCTCTGCTCACCACGGGTACCAAAACCCGTTTTTATCGTTCTAAGTTCACAGACATACCGCTGAGCCAATGGGGACTTATCAAAAACTGTCATGAATGTGTTTTGAACATTATTAATTAAGTAATAGAGAAATTGGACTCATTCTTCTCTGTTATCTATGGAGAATTCAAATACTGTAGAGTGTTTGTCTGTTTTAATTTCGAGCAAAGCTACAAGAAGGCTATCTGCACTAGCCGTCCCTAATTTAGCAGTGGAACACTAGAGAGAAAGCAGCTAGTCATCACCACTCACTGCCAACTCTTGAGCTACTATTATACCAACAAATAGTGGGATTGAACGTCACATTATAGCGTCTCTACTGATGAAAGAGCGAACATATTTAGTGCGATGGGGATTCGAACCCGCGACTCTCAGATTAGGAGTTGCGCGCATAAACCACCTGGCCATTCCAGGTCTACGGCAGAGTTAGTAGATAATAAAAAGTAGGCTTACATAACGTAAAACTATGTAACATGAAAACATTTTCCTACTTACAATGTTCTTCACGACAGTAGCGATACCATTTCATTTGTTTTCCTGAAAAACGTGCAAAATGTCGAGTTTCTCCATGAAGAAACGATCCACGTACGTTGTATTTGTGGTAATTTCAAGTCGTCTTATAAAAGTAAGCTCCAGTTAATACCAATTACCTTATATATTATTATTTTAGTATGAAATATCTTTTTTTTTTTTTAGTTCAACAATGTAAATTCAGATATTCAATGTAGAAATAACTATACTCACATAATCTAAACCTAGCACGTTGGAAGAGATACCATTCTTAATGTTAATCCTGGGTGGGAATATACAAGGTATATTACCAGTATACTCCATTTACCAGAAGTAATATAGTTACTTTAGACAACAAAGATTTAAACTTTGTCATTTTCAGAGTGTGTACCTTCTGTGTTATTTCTTTATTGGTTGAGTGTGCCCAGTCGAATAATTCATTGTGATAAAATAGTATATTTTTAGTTTGCACAGGGAAGACTGGATGCGTTGTTTCACGTTTGATGAATCATTGTATTTAACTTGTGGAGTAGCTTAAACATCAGTTGTTTTACTTTTGATGAATCACTGTAGTTAAATTGTATTTGTGTAGTTTAAACTAAGTACATCAGTATTTTTACTTTTGATGAATCATTATAGTTAAATTGTATCTGTGTAGTTTAAACTAAGTACATCAGTATTTTTACTTTTGATGAATCATTATAGTTAAATTGTATCTGTGTAGTTTAAACTAAGTACATCAGTATTTTTACTTTTGATGAATCCTTATAGTTAAATTGTATCTGTGTAGTTTAAACTAAGTACATCAGTATTTTTACTTTTGATGAATCATTATAGTTAAATTGTATATATGTAGTTTAAACTAAGTAGATAGGTTGTTTTACTTTGATGAGCAACTGTGATTTTGTCAACCGATTGTTAGAAGTTAACATTTAAATTCCCTGTTTTGTTTCTTTTAATTGGTAGTATTTATTTAAAATTACATCCTAGAAACACAACTTGAGTAGTGAATAAATCTCTTTATAAAAGAAAAATGAATTAAGTTCTCTAAAAACTAAACTTGGATAAATGACTCGCGTTAGTATCAACTAAAAGTCACGAGCTTTTACAAAGAACGATATGAACAGGTATTATGGCGAATTAACTTGTTTTACCTGAAGTTTCGAGTCTCATTTTATTACTGAAAACATGCACCAAGTGTTATTCGAAAAAAATCCAGCGATGTATAGGTTTTACAAAGCTACGAATTAGAAGGACATGCAAGTAACTTTAACTAAGTTTAGTTATTATAAGATAAACAAAAATCAATGTGAACTTAAAAATCTGCAAATAAAGATCGTAAACAAAGGAAAGAAATAAGGTTGGAGATAGTATAGACATTACTTACTAAAACTACAAGTTTTTATTGTGGTTCCACGCTGTTACCCAGAATTACATGCGATGGAGTTTAAATAGGGATTTGTAGTTTGAATAAATAATGTTCGCGGTATTCCGGGCTTTGTTTTCTTTTTTGGTCACTAGTTGCAGGTTTTAAATTTCCAGTTTTCTACTTAACTTGTTTCCTGGGTTTATTTTTATGTTCAACTATAAATAAAGGATTACTTTTGTTTCGAATTAAGCACAAAGCTACCCAATGGGCTATTTCTGCTCTGTCCACCACGGGTATTGAAAACCGGTTTCTAACGATGTGAGTCCGCAAACATACCAGTGTGCCACTGGGGGGGGGCAAAGGATTATTTGATAATGTAGTTAACTTTATACATTGTAATGATAATAAAAATAGTCATATAATGTTCATCTATTTTTGGCTGGTAATTCTTACTATCACCCTGTACTTAAGCTTTTTAAAGAAACACTAGATATTTAAGAGAAAGCTAGCTTCCAGGGGTAATGATAACATCGTTTACCTCAGAACTACGAAGTTTTATAGCTTACGTAAAATATAGAAGAAACAAATCGACTTTTCAATACTTCTACAACCTTTGCAGTACTATATTTGGTATTCTAAAAGAGGTTTGGGTGTAATATATCAAGCCGTTTTTATTGTAGGCTGGTCAGAGATAATAATAATTATTATTACAAACTGTTCGTTTTGATCAGATTTTCTTTTCATTGTAAGTCTAACGTGCATGATTTTTGTGCATTTTCATATATGTACAGCCTTAGCAGCTGGTAGTAAGGGTTTTAAAGTGTTGTTTGAAGTGAATATTTAGTGAATATTCGATTAGACTTTTGTGTAATTCCGTGCGATCTCTATTATGAACCACTATCGTGGGTAAAAGCAAATATTAGGCTGAATATTTTTAAACACAACAAAGAAAGAATAGATAAGTATGTTGTTTATATTAGCTAGCTTAGAAAAGGCGTTCACGCCTTAACAACTAGTTTTGTAACAAATGACTTATATAAATATTGTTCCCACTGTTACTATATTTGTTGTATCCCAGCCGGCTCTTATTGAACGGAACATCGGCGACGGATATGGCGGGAATAGCGTGGTTGAAATACTATTATACACTTCTTGAAAAACCCTAATGTACTGTATAAAGAACGTATTGATAAAAGATTATTTGGGTTGAAGTTATCAGTTTCATGTTTTTATTTCTCAGGATAAAAAATAAAAGCTTTACAAAGAAAGAAAGTTAAAACGTGATTAAAATCACATAAAAAGATCATAGTCGTTCTAATTTTCAACTGACAGACTAGAGAAAAGGCACGCAACAAACATCACTAACCGCTAACTTTTGGGTTACTCTTGTCTGATTGATAGGGGATTGCGATGGTCACTTTTATAAGCACATGCATAGTTCAAAATATGGGTAGTGTTTTGCGGGAAACGGATACGATTAAAACTTCCTTAGATTCACGATCCGAGCATATTAACTGCTAAGCAGTACTAGAAAGGAAAATTACTGTCTGTTACTACTGAAGTTGAGTCTGGTTCTAATTGTATGTAGATATACACAAAAGCATCATACAGTAAAACATATCGTAAGTAATGATATACATAGTTATTAAAGACCAAGAAAGTAATGTTTTGAAGTATTTTAAACAGTAAAGAGAAATAGCAGAAAGAAGGCGAGGAAAGAGATTTAGGCTTAGAGAGAATTCAAGATGCAAATCACAACTAACAACAACAACAACAAAGAAGAGATGGAAAATGAAATAATAATGTTAAAAGATTTATAAACAGAACTAGAAGATTCTACTCTAAATCGACATTTGTTTCATCTATTCAGCCTGTAATCAAGGTATTCAAGTATCTAAGATAGTTGTTAGCATACGAAGCAATGCTGATTTGACGTCATTCTCCTTATTTGTTTTTAATTTGTTTAAGTCGAAATTCTAGATTACTTAAATCCTAAATAACTATTATGGGATTCATATATACCAGAATTTACCTCTTCATAAAGAATTTCACACCAGTTAATAATCCGCTTTTGATCTATAAAACCATAGAATAAAAACGTGTGGAATAGTTATTAGAAGCACAACATGTCAGACTCTAGAAATAATAATTATCGTGAGAGATAAAAACGTAATTAAAATGACAAATTTATGAAAAGTAGTTTCACTAAAGATCACTCAGAGAGAGAGAGAGAACGAAAAAATAGTGATTGAAAAGCATAGTCAGATGACACCAAGACCTCACAGTACTGGGCTGGGTAAGTAGAGGTTCTGTTTTACCGTTTTTTGTTCTTTTTATGCGCCTGATTTTGTACTAATGCACAATAGGACAACATCTAAAGTGTAAAAGCTACTCTAATTGACTCAGGTGTTTCGGACATCAAGAAGAAAGAGCAAATGTTGGATAGTCAAGAATCTAAAACTACAGAGTGTAACCATGACAACCATGTTCTTCATGTGAGGGAGAGCTAAAGCTGATGTCTTTACTAATGGAGAAAAGTGATCAAATCATATGAAAAGTAGAGCTTCAGTCAGGTTGTGTTCACAGTTGAGATCGGGTCAGAGAGTATACAATAATCTCGGTGTTAGACTGGTTGTTTTTTTTCGTGTGTTTATCAATAAACAATTATGTAGTAAATTTCTAACTGACCGAAAACCATTGTAGGAAAACAAAGTGGCATGTTATATACTTTCAAATAAAGAACTTATTTTTTTCCAAATTTGTGAAATATAACTTACGACCATAAGTGGTAACAGTGAGAAATTTCACGAACGCTTCTTATACAAGCTAAGTAAGGGATCGGTATTTAGGCAAAAAATATTACTTTCATTTATTTCAGTTTACAAAAAAAAAACTCGAAATTTTGTACATTAGTGCGATTTCTGTCACACACATCATGTTCACAAAAACACAACAAACGAATTTAATTTCAGGAACTGGGTGTAAAAAATATCTAAATGTAACTGTTTTGTACTTAAAACACGAAGTCAAATATCACTGTGATGATAAATACAATTTAGTATAGTTAAGAGTATTTCAACAGATGCATTTTTATATTAGATTTTTAAGAACAGTACGTTTCAGCTTCACAGAGTCAATGATATTTTATTGCTTATATAATAGTATTAAACAAAAGGTATAAACTATTAATAATAGAGCGTAATGTAGATGGTGTCACTAAAACTACTCTGCTAAGCCACTGTAAAAAATACACAATTAACTGTACGCTTAAAACGTGGGTTGTTCTTTATCGTCATGGTTCATAAAACGTAAGAATGTTTGACATTATTGTGAATCTACGTTTATCTCCTGAGGTTGGCTGTTTTTTTTTAGTATCTCTTTCATTTTAATCGGTCAGACAATTGTGATCGCACAGGCACAAGCTCTCATTATAAAAGGATAAAGCTAAACCTTCAAAAATTGTGTAGATCATTAAGTTTTATGTTCTAGAAACCAGACGACTTAATTCTTCTGGAGGAAATCTTTGTCGGTAGATGAATGTCTAAGTTAAGTTTTACTTGTTTGCCAACATAAAACTTAACTCCTCTAAAAAAAATCTTTGGCAGCAAAAGGATAAACGTAGGCCTCCGACACTTGGCTAGATCCTTAGATTAAGTTCTATTTGTTAATTATTTTTGGTAGTAAAAAGATAAGGCTAAGCTTTTCAAAAACAGCTAAATCTTTAGGTTTCACTTGATAGGAATCAAACAATTTAACCCTTCTAAGAGAAATCTTTGCTAGTAAAAGGATAAAGCTAAGCCTTTGACATTTTTTGGGTTAGGTTCCGCTTGTTAGCCAACAAACAACTTAACTCTTCCAAGAAGAATCTATGACACTGAAATAATAAAATTGTCTCTCTGATAAGCTGTGTATCCTTTAATTTATACTTGTTATACGTCAGAATATTTTGCAGCTTCGGGGCATCAGGAGGTTTTACTTACAGAAGAGGATTAGGGTGATTAAATGATATTAATAATGTTAACAAAACGCTCTTTTAACATAAAATTTTAAAATAATTGTTTAGATTTCCAATTATTAGTTTTATATTTTATTGTATATGAGTTGAAATTTTACTTAATGCATGTAAATACAACAACCATTGAATTCCACGTCAAATTTTATCCTTTAAAGTATAAATACGAAACTTATTATGTTTGATCGCAGAACTAACATCGATTGTGGTATTTTTGGTCTTGCTTTTGTAACTAAACGACTTTCACCATTTATTTCTGGCCAGTAATCTTTATCGAGTTAAGCGTATTTTATTATTGATGCAAGTAACTGTCTATGTCCCCTTTTTATTATCACCACGTTTTGTTGTCATTTAAACGAACATTAAAATCCACTTAAACTCTATATCAAATATAAATCTTTTAAGTATTGCAGACTTCTGGAATATTTAACTGCCATTTTTTTTTAACTTCTGTCGTCCATTATAGGTCGAAGTCATATCCGTGTATAATATTTGCTATGCTGTTGTTGTTGTTTTAAATTAAGCACAAAGCAAAAAAATGGACTATCTGTGCTCTGCCCACCACGGGTATTGAAACCCGGCTTTTAGCGTTGTAAGTCCGCAGACATACCGCTGAGCCACTGGGGAGCATTTGCTGTGCACTACAAGATTTCTCCTCGGCGGCTCTGTTTAAGTACTTATAACACTAAAATTCGAGGTTCGATTTCTACAATGGAGGTTAACATTATACAGTTTTCTGACTATAAACAAGCAACCAAACTTTTTATCTTATCATATTTGCCGTTGTTATTTCTAAACGAAACCACATTAACCACTCTTACATGTTTTATTTGTAAACATTGCTGAGGGGAGGGAGTTCAGCAGAGACTCCTATTTTTGTAATGTAAAAAGTTATGCTTGTATAGTTATAACGCAGCCGCTTATGGTATTTGACGTTTTATACAGAGTCTACATTCTTGTGATGAAGCATTAGCATTTTTTTTTTGGCTCAAAATAGTCGCATACCACTAGACCCTCTGGCATTTGCATAATGTGCATGTTGACTGTGCTTCGTACAATATGTATTGGCTTTTAATCTCGGAAATTATAATTCTCTTTTTCAAACATTAAGCGCACGGGTCTGACACAGAGATACCAAACTGTGATTCAATGGAATCTTTAGGTTTTAGTTTTCTTTTGAATTTATTCCAGCATGACTAAAATATATTTCTAGTGAGTTTGTTTAAGAGAATTATTTTCAATAACTTATAAGCTACCTCTAAGGTCTAACCTGTCTATTTATTTAAGATGCTTTTACTCAGAATTTTTAATGTTAAGGTTTTATTTCTATGTTAGTACTCATTTGGTATAAACTATATATATATATATAACTAGAAATTGACACGTAAACTGTTTTGAAGATAGGGAAAAAAAAATTGAAGGCCAGATAGTGATAGATGAACATGATCAGTTTGCCACGTGAAAGACGAAATAGAAGAGAGAAAGAGGGTGGTAATGAAAGGGGAACTGTATGACAATACAATTACGTCAGGCTCAGGTTTCCCTATGCATAATTCTGAACTGTAGATTATAGAGAAATTAGCCTTTCGGTAACACCTACCGCCTTAAGAAGAGACTCCTAACCGAGTAGCAGGATCAATTGGCAATCTTAAAGCGCACCCATAGTTGAAGTGTGTTTGGCGATATCACATCTCGAACCTGAGACTCGCAGTTCGATACCTTAGTCAGTAGGTTTTACTTTGTCCCTATTGTTAAAAAAAAACTCATAAATCGTTTGTTTTTGTATTTTGCGCAAAGCTAAAGGAGAACTGTCTGTGCTAGCTGTTCCTAATTTAGCAGTGCGAGACTAGAGGGAAGGCAGCTAGTCATCACCACCCACCGCCAACTCTTGAGCTACTCTTTTATCAACGACCGTCACGTTATAACGCCACCACGGCTGAAAGGGCGAACATGTTTGGTGTGACGGGGATTCAAACCCGCGACCTTTGGATTACGAGTCGAACGCCTTAACCCACCTGACCATGCCGGGCCTTTTTCTTGGGAAACGTTTGGCTTGGTAGATATGGTCTAGTCACTCTAGTGATTTGTATATCGGATTGCTTATAGTATGGGTCAAGGCTTGAATCGCAATATGTCGTTGAACGTGAACTGCGCAGGGAGGGCTGTTACTTCATGAGTCTCTTGGTAGCTCAGCGGTAAGCTCGAGGATTTATGATTCTACAATTCAGGTCTAGATCCCTTCTATTAGAACAGCACAGATATTTTATTGTACAGTTTAGAACTTAACAATAGACGGACAAAGAGCTTTGCTATTATGACACTCCCTCTGTTTAGTTAAAAAATAGCTTCATATTAAGTTGTACATGTTTTTAAGTTGCCCTTCTGATCAGTAATTCTAATCCTTGTCCTACAACGTAATCACTTAGTCCATATATTTCGTTCAGTTTGAAACGTAATACCATATTTTAAAAACATTAATTGGAGAAAAGGGTAAGTAAACTTTCAAGTCACTCGCGCAGCAGAACATGAGCTTAGTTTTAAGGTTAAAACTTGCACGTTTTACAAAGCCATTCCTTTTATTTTTATTTAATGAAAAAATGCTTCCCTGCTTTGAACGACTGTTCAACATTGATTTTACGAGACTTTATTCTCGAGTAAGAAACATTGCGAGGAAATCGAAATATGATTGTGTAAATGGGCTAAATTTCTCTTGAGTGTTGAAAATGTGTTGCGATCTTAAGGTCGCGGTAAATATAAGAGGATGGGTATGTTACTGCTTGCAGTAAAATAAGTATTAATATCCAGTGTTCAGTGATTTTCTTTATCATAACACGGACACTGCTTTCGATTTGTTTTAGTTTTCTAACTTTCAAGAGAAGGAAGAGAGGGCTAGATGTAAGCGAGGGCGTGTCTTCCTTTGATATTTAACTGGAGTAACCAAGGGCGGAGGCTCTTCGGAATGTAATAAGCCTAATCATTTTGAGGTTCACCAGGGCAATTAGCCAGTAATGAAAGATCAGCGTTCTTGGGTCGTACTTTCGAATTAGGTAAACTCGACGATGGCAGCCATTGTTGCTATTGGTTGATAATTACAGTATAAAATATTGATAAACCTTCTAAAATTTAGAACTAATCATTTTGAATTAACTAGTTAGTGAAATCTTTGTTAAGTACAGCAAGAGTTCTTTTAAAATGTTTTTTTTATACCAAAGAGTTTGCTAGTTATATAATTTCGTCTCCATCTGACTGTGGTTTCTTGTCGTTAACCTTGTATAAAATTAAAAAGATATATGCTTATGACGTAGAGTGCAAACGGACCATTACAGAGCTTAATTCTTTTAGAAGTTTAAAACGATTATTGAAATGGTGTGCTTTTGCTTGTATATTGTAAATAACAAAGCTACACAATGGACTGTCTGTGTGCCCATCACGGCTATTAAGACATGATTTTTAGCGTATAAGCCCTTACCGTTGAGCTACTGGGGGTGGATTATAGTATGTTAATTAGTGTTAAAGTCCTCCAGTGGTAAGTTGACGGACTTACAACGCTAAAATCTGGAGTTCGATTCTCCATGTTGAGCAGAGTGCAATTTAATAATTGTGTAGCTTTGCGCTAAAACAAAAACAGACATAATAAGTGTTAAACGAGAAGAATGATCTGGCAGCAGTTTAATCGATAATTAAACTGTGGTTTAACTGCTTCCTAAACAACAATCCACTTTTATTTTAATTATTTCATTTGCGATAATCCAATTTTAATTTAATACTTTTCTAAACGATAATTCACTTTGAACAGTCAAAAACACTTTAAAAACCGCTCGTTATTGGAAAATAGTAAAACTTGTGGTTCTGAGTCACATTATCTAAGAGTTAGCATGTAAATAATTCTATTTGTAGCTATAATAGAACATTTTGTATATCTATTATTACCAAAATCCTACGTGTAATATATATATGTATATATTTGTGTGCACGAAAAGCCTTTACCCATTCACTCAACATTGTGAATGGTAGGTTGTGTTGAGCATCTTTCTAATTAATTTACCGGGAATATTCTACTGAAAGTATTTATATGCGAAGAATTAATCCACTAATAACATTATTTACACTCGACTCGGTAGTTCTCATTCTTACCTATAAATCTCTACTTATGTATTAAACTCATAAACTTAAACAGATTATGATACTCATTCAAGAGTTATACTATATTTCTATTCTGTTACAAGAAGTTTGCAAGACATATGTTTGTTTGCAAAACTCTACTTTCAAACTAGAAGGAAGAATCCATTAGTTTGATGGAAGATCTTGTAGGTGGAGTGAATGGTTTTCTGAAGAACCCATCGTGGCGTCGCAGATTTATAACGCGCTTGTTTCACGCTATGCACTTTTCATTTTCAAATGTGTTGACAAAGTGCTCGAGCGGATGGGTGAAAAGAGCCAAAGATACAAAGCCGGTTTGATTACACTAAAACACCGACACGATTTGGATAAATATATTAGCTTGATTTAATATCGACTTCAGTGCTTTCGTTCTCGAAACTTACTCAACTACATTGTAAGCACGAGCTGTTTTCGTGGTGTATTCACTTCAAAATAGCTTTTATTGATATTTCATTGATTAAAATGGATTCTTCGAACAAAATAAAAAATGTAAAATGCAGTTTGTCAAAGTGGATTATCCTTTACTTCTAATTAAAACAAAAGCATATAACTTCTATCATCGTAATAGTATTTTAATGCGACTCAATTATTTTTCTTTGTGGCTTCTTGAGAAGTTCTTTCCTCAAGTATCGTAAAGAAGGCGTCAAGAGAAATATCGAGTTACATCAAAAACATTATTTTTAAGGACAGAGATATTCCTGTTATTTTCGTTTTTTAAAATAAATCACGTGATTTGTAGCGTCGCATGCTGTAAAATAGCTAGTTCCATAGAGTGGCACTAGAGGGCAAATACCTCTACAGAGTGCCGTCAGAGATTAATGCTATCATTTGAGCTGATAGTAAATATTAAATTTACCAGAGGGTGTGAAAAACATGACGGATTGATTATGTCATATTGATTATAATGGATAATTTATCTCATTATGATTGGCTATCATATTATATAATATCCGGCAATAAATGAGCAAATATTTTAGTTACTTATTGTAAAAGAAATATTAAGAGTTAAATTTTATCATAAACAGTAAAATGTGCCATCAAATTAATCTCTTTATTAAGATCTGATGGTCACATGAAACAGGCATTTGATTATAACAAAGTTATTAAATATACTTTTTTTTCTTCAAATGATGGTAACTCATCGCCTGCCTTATCGTCGAAACGAATCTTCATCTGGAAAAGACGATACTATTTTTGCAGAACCCCAACAATTCAGTGCAAACATATCTTTAAGTTAGGAAGATCTTCAGGTATGTTACAGTACGAATAAAATACATTTTCATAAAAACAACAACAAAACATGAGATGCTATCAAAAATAGTTGGACTGAAGATGCCAAGTAAACAACTTTCTAATTTGGAAACTAAATAACATAGATCATACACAATGTCTATGGCTTCCGACATTGGCGAACCAAATGTATACTAGATTTATGTAAGTCGCCATAAAGGACAAAGGAAATCTTAAGCTTTCAGTATTATTGGACAAACAAACAAAACGTGAATGACATTTACTCTTTTTATCCTTTTATCATTTATGATGAATAGTGTTTAGTTAGCTATTGATACCACTAAATCATTGATTATCCTAGTTAGCAAATTATTTCATGTAAATGGTCATATTTATAGTACGAAATCGTCTGAACCTCAGTGACTTACCAGATAGCTCAAGGGTTATACACTAAAACTAGGGACTCAATTACCATGGTGGGCAAGTGCATTGTGTAACTTTACGCTTAAAATCTCACAGAGAAAAACAACATAAAATGATCTAATTACATATCTTCACGTTGTGAGATAACAAATTCTATTTTTTATGATTATGATTGTGTTTATCGTTCATTTACTATTCCTTTTTATATTTTACATTATCTATGAATTTTTAATTGTATTAAAAGACTAACTCACTTTCTGCCACTGGGGGTGCTAAATTTACTCGTCATACGTATGACGAGACTGACACCAGCTTCAATGGTGATGACGTACACATACTATTAATGAAACAGAGATCTATGTTAATTTATGTTGTTGGACTCTGATTGTAGCGATGTGTTTATTTGAGATCATTACAATGTAACAACATATATATGAAAAAGTGATAAAAGTCTTAACCTATACAACTGATATGATAATAATTGCGAAGGATAATACTGTTGTTGTTCTTTGTGGTTTTAGGAAGAAAAATTGATTGTTTTATGATTTATTAGGATTATCTTTGTTGATATATGCACTATTCAAAGTTTAAAATATGCCTGTTTAATTTTTAAACTATTTTTCTCTGTGCCAATGTTTAACTTATGATCTTCCATTCTCAATAATTTAGTATTTTGTGTTTATACTTTTAATTAAGTTAATCGTAATATTTCACAGAAAAATAGAGTTTTGAAAATATAAATGTGTTACCGGTTGAGATGCTATCTTTCGAAGAAACACAAAACGAATTAGTTGCATGCTTAGTTTATCTAAAAAGATAGCTCTTAGACTCGTAATACGAGGGTCGCGGGTTCAAATACCCCTCACACCAAAGATGCTCGTTCTTTCAGCCGTGGTGACGTTATAATGTTACAGTCAATCCCACTATTCATTGGTAAAGGAGTAGCCCAAGAGTTGGCGGTGGGTGGTGATGACTAGCTGTTTTCCCTCTAGTCTTACACTGCTAAATTAGGGACGGCTAGCGCAGATAGATCTTGAGTAGCTTTGCGAGAAATAAGAAAAAAAAAACAAACAATAAGAAAGTTTGTTTTGAAAGCGATGTATTTGTGACTTGGATTATTCTACGGAAAACCATATGGTTTTGTGAATATAAAATACACTTTATTAAATTAAATTCTGCCATTTCATAAAAGTTAAACGGTATTATATTCTCTCTTTTTTAAGTTAATATGTCGGATATGCTATGAAAATTTGTTTTGAAGAATAAATAATTAGATATTTCGTTTTGACAGTCTTGAAGTTACTGCCCTCAGTTAGCTTAAAAAATGTTTTGTATGGAAGATAAAGTTTGGGCCCCGGCATGTCCAGGTGGTTAAGGCACTTGATTCGTAATATAAGGATCTCGGATTCAATCCCTGTCACAGCAAACATTCTCACTTTTTCAATACTGGGGGCGTTATAATGTAATGGTCAATCCCATTATCCATTGGTAAAAGAGTAGCCCAAGAATTGGTGGTTGGTGGTGGGTGGTGATGACTAGCTGCCTTCCTTCTAGTCTTACACTGCTAAACTAGGGACGGCTCGCGCAGATAGCCCTAGTGTAGCTTTGCGCGAAATTCAAAAACAAAGCAAACAAACAGATACTGTTTACTAACTTATGGGTAAAATTAGGTGTAATAGGATTTAAGAATGAAAACAGCCCATTACAGGGATGTATATGAAAATATAACGAGAAAACTGGGTATAAACATGTCGTACTGAGTGTTTTATTTGGACGTATTATACTGCCTTTAATTATTGTGATATGCTACGCGTAGGATATATTGAGTTTGAATAGTTTATGTAGCCTGTTTAATATAAGCTAAAAAAAGTATCTCTTTTGAGGATTAAATTGTAAAATGAACTAGTGTATGGATAACCATATAAAGTTAGTATAAATAACACGATGCAAAACAATTTAATGAAAGAAACTTAATGAAATAAAAATATTTTTCACGTATTCAAACTATTTGTTTAGTAATGGATACACTGGTATTAAAATATAGTGCTTTAATTATTTAAATCATTATTTTTCATAGAAAATTTACCATTTTCAAATACAGTAGAAACTATATCCACTTAGACAAACAAAACATGAAATACACGTGGTGCACTTATTTTATTTATTTTATTCAGTGGTACATTATATTAAAACGATTTCGGACTCTCACTACGCATGTCGCTATAGTTTCATTATGTCTGATCATACCTTGTGTTTTGGAGAGCTTTGTAGCGTATTTTCATTGCTTCGACGTAATCCTATCATATAAAAACCACAATACTTCCCCCTATTTTTTTATACAATCCATATAGGGTACAAAGATGAGAGTTTCTTAGCGCCCCTTTTAACAGCTCGATCGCTCGATCGGTCCATAGTTGGCTTAACCGTAATGCCTTTGTTTGAGATAGCATAAATTATAATTTTCTCCGGTTGCTTGAGATATGCTATAGTTGGATGGATATGTTATGGAAGAACTTAAATTATATAAATTTGTGTCGATCTTCCAGACAGGGATCTTTATCATATTTCATACTGTTGTCAGGGCATATGGACAGCTTTTTGTGAATTTTCACGTTATACCATGAATGAGACACGACTTGTTGCAGCTATTTTTTTGATGGTCCTGGTGTTCCAAGTTAATTCATATTCATTTGTTTTACAGTTCCATTATGTATAACAGATATGAGCATCTTAGAAACTCTAAACTATTGATCTAAACGAATCTTTACGATAGAGTATTTTGCGTCGGGTAAGGTATTTACATATAGCTTCCAAAAACGATAAATATTTGGTAGCATTAAATTATCTACGAACACGAAACGATGTCAAATGTAGTTCTAATATATTCCGATACATCCACCTTATACCACTCTCATTGACTTAGTAGCATGTTTGAGAGTTCATATCGGTTAAATAGCAAGTTTTGATACCCTCAATGAGTAGAACTCAACCCTCTGGGGGTTTCTAAGGAACTATAGCGTAGACGTCACAAGTTACTGATATCTTGGTGTCCTAACTGGGTGGCAACATTTGATCCCTGCCTCACTGTGGCAGCTACTTTGGACACTATAGAAGGATAATCCTTGCCTCACTGGGGTCAGCTACTTTGGACACTATAGAAGGATGATCCTTGCCTCACTGCGGCAGCTACTTTGGACGCTATAGAAGGATGATCCTTGCCTCACTGTGGCAGCTACTTTGGACACTATAGAAGGATGATCCCTGCCTCACTGTGGCAGCAACTTTGGACACTATAGAAGGATGATCCTTGCCTCACTGCGGCAGCTACTTTGGACACTATAGAAGGATGATCCCTGCCTCACTGTGGCAGCAACTTTGGACACTATAGAAGGATGATCCCTGCCTCACTGCGGCAGCTACTTTGGACACTATAGAAGGATGATCCCTGCCTCACTGTGGCAGCTACTTTGAACACTATAGAAGGATAATCCTTGCCTCACTGCGGCAGCTACTTTGGACACTATAGAAGGATGATCCTTGCCTCACTGTGGCAGCTACTTTGGACACTATAGAAGGATGATCCCTGCCTCACTGTGGCAGCAACTTTGGATACTATAGAAGGATAATCCTTGCCTCACTGCGGCAGCTACTTTGGACACTATAGAAGGATGATCCCTGCCTCACTGCGGCAGCTACTTTGGACACTATAGAAGGATGATTCTTGCCTCACTGCGGCAGCTACTTTGGACACTATAGAAGGATGATCCTTGCCTCACTGCGGCAGCTACTTTGGACACTATAGAAGGATGATCCTTGCCTCACTGCGGCAGCTACTTTGGACACTATAGAAGGATGATCCTTGCCTCACTGTGGCAGCTACTTTGGACACTATAGAAGGATGATTCTTGCCTCACTGCGGCAGTACTTTGGACACTATAGAAGGATAATCCTTGCCTCACTGCGGCAGCTACTTTGGACGCTATAGAAGGATGATCCTTGCCACACTGTGGCAGCTAATTTGGACACTATAGAAGGATTTCTTCTAGTGCCTGTTTGTTTTATTATACAAAAGACAGTAATTGAAAAATCTTTTATTTTAGTCTGACAAATTTGCCAAGTGCTTTATCCCAATACATTCAGCGGCAGTCAAGTACATTGTAGATTATTGTATTTCTTTTCTACGAGATAAAGTACAATCAAGTTAAGTAAGAACAACAAAAATAGAACCAATCTTTCACGAACATGATTAAACATTTGTTAATGCAAAATGTATTCATTGAAGGATGGTTGATTAATTGTAGATGTTCATTCTGCAAGCAGCACGTTTATCAAACGATTCTTTCGATGACATATATAAAATGCTCTGTAAATGTAACATATAGTTGACTTGAAATTACCATGGTTTGATTTCAAAAACGTTTTGTTGATACAAACACTTTCAGTACAGTGATGGAGAATGAGGTGTCGTATAAAATAAAATGATTACAATCAAGGAAGTCATCATCAGAGAAGTTTGCTTTGATGTGAAGATTCTCAATGGATTATCTGTGCTGCGTCTGCCATGAGGATTTGATGCGAGAAAAATAATATTTTAAAGATTTATTAGCAAGATCCTTTGCAGTAGGTATAGTGTTTGTATCAGTGACAAATACTGACAATGAACAGACAGTGCAATTATTTTGAAATTCGATCAGGACCCGCAATAGAGAATTCGGATAAGGCCTCCTAGATTTAATAAAATGTTGTCGCACAACAATTATCTTATTTTGGTAATGAGTGTTGTCAATAAAAATGTGTGGTTAAAGGCTAGGAATCCATTGCACACACTCTTTATGTTTCGTTTTGGTGTGTAATGTCAAAACAGAAAGAGATAAGGTATATTTCTTCATGGTTACGATGACATCAAGATTTATGTGGGTATCTTAACAGTCTTTTAACTTCACAACTGCGTCATAAACGTTTTTTTTATGTGTAGAAAAAAAACGTAATAAAGTTTCCTTTTACATGGTGGAAGATGGTCTGTAGTCATTTCTAAATGCTACTCAATTCCTTTGATGGTGAGTCCGCCTCCAACCAGCTGTGACCCTTCGCGTGTAAGAGGTTCAACGAATAAAATGCGGGTCTAACTGCAATCCATTAATGTGTAGCTCAAGTTAACCAGGAAAAACTTGACTGTACATTTTAAACAATACTTCAAGCTTGGTGAATCCATAAATTAACCATGTTTGACGTGAAATATCTTGTATTTAAATGTGAAAAACAAGTTAATATAATAAAAATCTATATCTGTTTGTTTTAAAGCTCAAATCCATACAACGAGCTATTTGCGCTGTACCCACCACGAGTATCGAATCCACATTTTTTAGCGTCATAAGACCTCAAGCAGGCCCGACATGGCCAGGTGATTAGAGCACTCGGCCCATAATCTGAGGGTCGCGAGTTCGAATCCCAGTCACACCAAACATATTCGCCCTTTCAGCCGTGGGGGCGTTATAATGTGACGGTCAACCCTACTATTCGTTGGTAAAAGAGCAGCCCGATGGGCGATGAGTAACTGCCTTCTCTCTAGTCTTATACCGCTAAATTAAGGACGGTTGGGGTAGCTAACCCGTGTGAAAAAAAAAAAGACCTCAAGCTTATCTCTGAGCCACCGTGGGGTTGTTTATCACGTTTGCTTATTCATTTGCTGACACACGTTTCACAGTTTAAATATAAGTATCACCACGGTCTATACAGTTTCTTTTCCGTTAAGATGGAAATAATAAATATGTGTGTGTTTTTCTTATAGCAAAGCCACATCGGACTATCTGCTCAGCCCACCGAGGGGGAATCGAACTCCTGATTTTAGCGGTGTAAATCCGGAGACATACCGCTGTACTAGCGTAGGGCTGATAAATATAACTGACAAGGTTAGCTAGCATGCGTTGAATAAATTCTAAATGTAAACTAATGATTAGCCTAAAAATACATTTAGATAAACAACAAATATAAGAGACTCGAAATTACAAATATATACAATTATTTATCCTATCTCAGACGATTCAAGCTTGTTTGTCGAATTTCACACAAGTTATTCTAGAATTATCTGTGCTAACCGTTCGTAATTTTGAAGTGATAGTTTCATGTGACGGTAGATAGTCAACACCACTCAACAATAACTATTAGGTTTCTCTTTACCATCGAATAGTGAAAACGACAATCATAAGACACCCAAGTGTAAAAGGGTAAGCATGTTCAGTAAGGGGGTTTCGATCCTGCAACTCGCAGATAGGGAATTATACTTATTATGCCATGCGAGGCCGAGTTGGTCTAACAAAAAATATGTCCTCCGTCTTTCGAGTTTGTTTGTTTTTTGCTACTTTAAACATTAATTAGTTTTTACCCTTGTCTATTGAGCAGCGAAGTCATGTGTTGAAGACATGTTTTTAAAATGTGATTATCAGATATATTCATTTGTATATTTTCTTTAATTATAAATGTAAAGTCAGATATTCTCATTGACAAAATACCTAGGATCTCTTTAATATGGATATAGTGCTATACGTTTAGGCTACCCATAACGGCTGATGTTTGGTTTAAGTAGAAGTATATTAGTTTGCCTCTAAAATAATTCCTTGTAGACCCTGAGAAATTACCGATTATGATATAAGAAAAAAACTCAAGCTGAAAGAATTTACACAAGTTAGTATCTATATTTCAAAAGTTTGGTGGTTTTGAAAGGTGTTTCATTAGTTTGAATATAAAAAGACGAAAAATTACAGGGAGTTATTTCTTTGAGACCAAGTTATAAAGTGTACACCGTACCAACGCTCAGGCCTAGGAAGAAGGCAGCTTGAGATAATTACGAGTTTTGTGATGCAAATTGATATAAAGTTTAGATAGTAAAAAAACTGTTAAAAACTGTATATCTCAAACCTTTCGTTAAAATAGAGAACTACGCTATGTTTTTCCTGAAACAAAAGTAATTTGTTGTACGTCGTAATTTTTAACAGAATCTCTGCGAGACACACATAAATACCAAAAGCTAAGCCCCTATATGTAAGCAACAAAGTGCTATCCAATTTCACTTGAAGGCAGATTAATATACATTAACTACGTCTATTATGTTGACAAAACTCATTTAAGTTTTAGTGTAATGAAAAGTAGCAGAGAAAGACAAAACTGTTGCTCCATTGATAACTTTATAGTGTGAATTAATACAGCTAACTTTCATTTCAACTTGAACAGGACACCGTACTAATATTTTTATTTTCCATAGGTAAAGCATTCTCTATTATTTCTTTTATTTTACTTTCTATGACGCCATTTCTTGGGATGTTTAATGTGTCTAATTTTATTTTAATTTATCTTACTTTTACTAGCTTAATTATTAACTTAATATATACATATAGGACTAACCTACACCTTCTAAGGTACCAAACTTCTTGAGATAGTACTGAGTTTAGGCCGAAAACGCTCTTATCAGCGGGTGTAGTGAAATAACGAAAGTGCATTTTCGTCTTTGAAATAAGAACGTTAGAAAATGATTTCCAATTATCGATACTCAATAATAAACCGAATTTTAGTCTGGCTTTAAGTTAATGACTTAATTTGACAGGAAGTTAATAATACTTTTATACACAGTTTGGTATACACACGAAAAATTCGTTTTGAAAAGGACACTCTTCACACTCATAGACGACATCACGAAAGTTCGTACAACAAAACTTCAGCCACGATGTAAGATGATGCATCGTTAGCTCCTTTTATTTTATTATGATGTGGAGAACCAAGTAATCAGTACTTTAGCAGCTATTATCACGTTGTTAGATTGGAATTTAATCGCAGTCCCTAAAGACATGATAAAAGACGCTTGATCACATGTCGGTGGTGACCTAGAACTAATTTCTTATGTTACTCCGTGAGTAGTCAGTCGAATTCATATAAAAAAGGATTTCGGTAATGACCTGAACGTTTTAAAAGTGGAAGATATATCTGGGTGAAAAGCGTAAGGAAATATCATGTAAACGTCAATTAATGGAGTATTCTGAGTTGAATTATCTGTTATGAGAGTATTCACACATGATTGAGGTTTCATAACCTTCATCATGTGTGTATATATATATACGTCGAACAACTATTACAGAATCATTTCTTTCTCCCTAAGCAACCACTAATTTATTTTTCATCGTATTCTATAAGGAATAAAAAGAAACTTAAGACATGAAAAACAAGTAATTTATGTAGATCTTAAGAGGTTGGTAGGGGTTGGTTTTCGATCGTTGTAAGAATAAGTGCTAAACGTCAGTTTACAGTAATCCCCGACGTTGTTTATCGTGTGCTTATAGGATAAGTGCTTTTATAGTGAAAATATATGTAAAACTTAAAAGTCACTCTTCATAAAGCGATAAGGTGAGTGTGGTCTCGTGTTTAGCGTACCGGACTGTGAATTGGTTTGTTTGGTTTGGTTTGAATTTCGCACAAAGCTACACGAGAGTTATCTGCGCCTGTGAATTGGAAGTTTGGGTAGTCAAAGTCTGATAAGTTTGTTTTTGTTATTGTTTCAGTTCTGTGTGTAATGGCTCTTTGTTTGTGTTTTAGTATGTTACACTAGGACTTGGTCATTTACTTCGTTTGCTGTAAAAGTTGTCAAGAGTTGCATAAAATATTACAGATGTAATTACAACGTTTCTCATATAATGTATTTAGTTAATTAACCACCTAAATATGCTATATTCACTTTTGTATTTTTTATTCAAGTTATTCTGAAACTATTGTAAAAAGCAAAACAAATTATATTGTTGTTAACGATAATATAAACCATCATATAATGCTCATACATTAATGTCACTTTTAAATGTTAGAGCAATATAGGACAACAAGGTTACCACAAAAAAGCTATGTATCGTTTTGATGCTGATTTCTTTATAACTAAAAAATGCCACAATCTACAAGGATTTACCACTAACAGCTGTCTGAAATAGACCTGATATTTGTTTGTGGGTAAAAATCCCTAAAAAAAGAACTAAACCTCACAATCAATGGCCTATTATTTTTCCATACTAAAATTACGAGATGATCAGCCACAGTGAAAAATGCTTAAAATTTACATATGTATCACGATTCATGTGATGAACGTAAGTAAATAATAACTATACACTAAACTTCCTGCATTTTTTACGTATAATGTACTTAAAGTAATAAATAATGAATAATGCTAGAACTGTAGTTACGTATAATAAACGAAAACTGAAACTATACGATTCGTATATATATTATAAAAAAATTGAAAGTATGAAAATGACTGACTTTGATAAATGTCTGAAACAATTTTCTGTGAATATTAGGGGAAATAAATACCAGATTAAGAGCATAAATCAAGAAAGCAAGACAACATATTGATGAGGTTAGGGTTGATGTATTAGAGTGTATAGAAGGAAAACACTGAGCGCTATAAAAAAAGATTCAATTAGCAGTCACGTAACTATTGTTTCATATATTTTAACCTTAGAATACTTGCAATAAGGAAAAAAGAAAATAAAGAAGTTTACAGAAAGAGATTTTCTCATTAAGTATGCTTAAAAATACCTGCTTGTGAAACGTAGAAAGACTAGGACTAGGACTTTCTTACTAGATGCTTAAATAAAGGAATACTAAAATGTATTGAAAGTTTTAGTAGCTGATGTCAAGGAATATTCTTTTTTATAATACATATGAGAGCGAACGATATTCTAAGTTGTAAATAAAAAAAGAGTTGCTTAATGATATAAAGAATTCCTTCAGAGGTATAGGAACAAAAGAAAGATATGTGTCTCTTTCAGGAGTGCTCTCTTGGACAAGATGCTTACTCAGTAGGATACAAATTGTAAGTGATATACTTTCAGGGATACATTTAAACAAGCAGGTAGACTGGTTAGACCTGTAAGATAGCTTAAATTTGAATTACACCAGATATGGACTCCACGTAACCAACCTAATTAGTAGGATGCTAGTAGAGTCTCTACAAATATTAATCTAAGAAAGCTTAAATTAGATTTGCATAGTGGTGAAAAAGCTTTAGAAACAAGCAACTCGATAGAATAATTAAGGCAAGGAGAAGATCGGAAATAAAGATTTAGAACATATTATTTTGAAATTAGGAAATTGTTGTGAATAACAAGGATAAATAACAAGTTAATTGACTTAATTACGACATAAAGGAGAAAATCAGTTATGAGTGTTGCTAGACATGTTGATAGATTTCTATACCTGTGAGAAAGCTGGAGATCTGGTTAAAAATAAATTATTAAACCGAAAAGGATTTATGAGAAACAATTATTTGGTAGATAATGTTCAAACAAACAATAAGGATACTTGGAATATACTAAAGGTGAGCAAGATATTAAAATGGAGTTTGGATTCTTAAAGGATGCTGATGGTAAGGTTTTTTTTATTGAAGACTAGAAGATGGCTAGGCTTTTAAAAGCTTTATTATCTTTGTTTTTTATAAGAGAATATTCAAGCACTATTCTTCACTAATTTTGAGGCCCGGCATGGTCAGGAGGGTTAAGGCGTGCGACTCGTAATCTGAGGGTCGCGGGTTTGCATCCCCGTCGCACCAAACATGCTCGCTTTTTCAGCCGTGGGGGTGTTATAATGTGACGGTCCATCCCACTATTCGTTAGTAAAAGAGTAGCCCAAGAGTTGACGGTGGGTAGAGATGGCTAGCTGCTAAATTAGGGACGGCTAGCGCAGATAGCCCTCGTGTAGCTTTTCGCGAAATTCAAAAACCAAACAAACTAATTTTGAACATTTTATGCGAAACACCGGAATTGACCTGAATAATGTTAATTTCCTGGTGTTACCATTATTCCCTTCAAACTTTGTTTTGTGACATGGGTAATAAAATTTAGAAATTAACCTATTTTCTATGTAAAAACAGGCAAACTTTCACATTTTCATTTACATAAGATCTGAATAAAACAACATATGAATCAAGATTTACATGTATTTATACTAAAGTTATACAAAAATGTCTAGAAGTGAGTAGTTTCTCAAGATTTGCAACAGTAAAAGGATTAAGACATTAAGCAAAGCTTGTGGATCAGAGAAGGTTTTCTTCATGATTTTAATTAAGGTCAAAGATCAGATACGTGAAACTCTCTACTTAGTTTTTGTTAGATATTTAGATAGCAGACACGTGTTCGAGGATTGAAGAGTTGATCATGCTACTGCTATTTTTAAAGGCGATGATAAATGTTTCTCTGGAGATTATAGGCCAGTTAGGCTTACATTTTAGAGAATGAATTGTATCAATTGTAAGTAGGACAGATTTATGACGGATGGTCTTAACCTACAGTAAGTGCAAAGTAATGGGTTTGGGCTATTAGAAATTGTTTCACAAGTTTAATACAGACGTGTAAACGTTCAAAAGCACGGCTGAAGAAAAATATTTTGATTTTTTGACGGTTAAGTCGTTCAAGCCATCAAAACAGTGCTTCTATTGCTAATACAAAAGGTAATAGAGTTTTCGGCTGTATTTATGAGTATAATGATTACCCTTAAATGAGTAAATATCTCTTTATAAAAATCACCAAGGATAATTTTATATAGTTTTGGTTTTCTTTTCTAAGAAAGGATATTGAATTATCAAAAACTATTCAGAGGAAGGATGATGTGATTTTTCTTTTACCATTGTTTTTATGATAGCAGAATTGTAAAGTCATATTAAATAATAGTACAGAAACTAAAAGTTTATGAAAATACATCAGACTAAACTGAGGAACATCTTCACAGTCAAACCTTTGCTCTGATACTGCAGAAAAATATACATTTTTGAGAATATTTGGATCTTACATGAGCTAAAATTTTGAACTTCATTTCAGACGTGGATAATGTTATATGAAATCTCTGAGTAAAAGATATATTATGGAATGCATAAATTAAATGTGTCTTATTTACATTTCTAAGTTGTATTTTATTATTTTTCTATTACACTATGTAAAACAAGTTTTGTTCCTGGATAGTATGTGTTATTTCTTAATTGCTTATGTTGTAAAAGTACAAAAAATGGCCATTATTCCCTTCAAACTTTGTTTTGTGACATGGGTAATAAAATTTAGAAATTAACCTATTTTCTATGTAAAAACAGGCAAACTTTCACATTTTCATTTACATAAGATCTGAATAAAACAACATATGAATCAAGATTTACATGTATTTATACTAAAGTTATATAAAAATGTCTAGAAGTGAGTAGTTTCTCAAGATTTGCAACTGTAATGTAAATCACTTTCACGTATCAGCCCCCATATATAGTCTCCCATCATGTTTTTATTATACACTCCTAGGTCACAAAAGCAAAGTTTGAAGAGAAAAATATGTCTTTTTCCATTTACTTCAGGCATAAGCAATTGGGAAATAACACTTTTGTCCAGGAACAAGAAAAAGTAAAAAATTTATTACATAGTGTAAGTGTTGAACTTACACTATGCAGCAAAAATGAAAAGTGTTTAAATGTTTATTTTTCAGAATTTGGATAGAAAATGACAAGATTATCTGAAAGATCGAAAAGATAAAGGTCTATGATTTATTTGAACTCTATTATGAAGACAATAGGATGAAAGAACGCAAGTGTAAGATTTAGAAAAGACTGGAGACTCCAGTTAGGAGAGTTTTAATTATCTAATAGGGCGACTGACTTAGTGAATATGTTTTCATTGGCAGTACAGATTATCAGGGTGAATCGATGATTTCCTAAAAAAACGAGAAGTATGTTTAAATATTTATTTTTCAGAAGTTGATGCACAAAAGTAGGTTTGTAGACCAATGGTCTTTCGTCCTTTTTATCGTTATGTTATATTACATTCTTTCCTTCTTTCATTTCTACCTGTGTAATTAGAACAATAATCTTTAATGCCTGAAAAATTTCTCTAAAAGGTACTGTTTCTTAATTTAAAACAAATCACTGCACTCATGAAAACGAAAAGTTTGTAAAGCTGACTTTAAAGGGACATATCTTTATAAATGATAGGTGGGCCAACGGTAAGTTTAATGGTTTTACAACTTCAAAATCCGAGGTTTAATTTAGCACGGTAGACATTATATTGTGTAGGTCTTCTCTAAAATAGACGAATATTTAATCGAAGAAAATTAAAATCAACAAATTTTTAAGTAACATGTTGAAGGTTGCGCGTGATCAGAGTAAAAAAAAACTTCATTGGTGGTTAAGACTGCGGGAAAAATTTTTAGCAAAAAATCAAACTCGGTTAATCTACTCATAACCATTTAACACTTGAAAACAAAGAGGACAACAAATATATTTAAAATTAGTTTGTATGAGATTAATATAGGAGTTTATACAAATATTGAATTACTTAGTTAGTGTCTTCATAGTTCTAATATTAGAAAATAAATAACAAAAAGATTGTTAAAATTACCTTTTGTTTGTGTGAAGCAAAGCACGAAGCTTCACAATGGGCTATCTGTGTTTTACCCATTACAGATATCGAAACCCAATTTCTAGAGTTGTAAATCTGCAGACCTTCCGCTGTGCCACTAGAGACGTTAACTTTTGTAAAGCTATTATGGCAGTTTGGGAAAACAAACTGACAATAATCTGAGAAAAATGAATGTCGCAAACGGCTGTGAGGTGGTTTGTGAAGGCTATTTAATACAATGGCAGTAGGTACAAAATATATGTTATTATGCAAAAAAGAAGCAAGAAACCTTTGAAGATGGCGCAGTGAGCGCAAACGCTTACATAACAGCAAACTGTTCTAAATTTAAGATATTTAGAATAATCTATAGTGAAAGTTCGACTTACGTTTTTCCGTCTTAAAAGGTATGGTTAAGCTACTATGAACTGAAACATAGCAATTAATCAGTCGACTATATTTTGTCATGGTATTAAAAGCATTGCAATTCCATAATAAAACTTTTTAACACATTGATAAACCATACCTACTTTACTTTAAAAAGGTTCAATGACTCCAGTATTCTACTTTCTGCACTTACATCTTAAAAATAATTACTTTTAGAGAATCGAACCGTCACCTAAGTCTATACATTAGCATTTAAATGATAACAGTAACAATGTCTAGGAATTTCATGGATTATTAACGTTTAGAAAAAAATACGATTGTTCGTCCCTCTGTTTTGGTCGAAAACAGGAGACGTAAAAGATACAGGTGTGCTTACTTGGAAAACCTCTTATTTCCAAATATAAGCTTTCTTGGAAGTTCGACTTTAACCTGCGAATTAAGTCAGTAATGGGGTGACGAACCGATTGAAGGTAGTGTGACTCTTGGGAACCGAAAGTTTCTAGAACTTGAACACATTCTGCGGGTTTTACCACCACTATTGGTAAAGTTCGCAGGACGTGTATTTAGTATCTGCAATCAGATTTAAAGGAAAATGTTAGATTATTCTCTCGAGAGCACACCATGTTCAATCGAAGAGCGTGGTTTAAATATACCAGAACAATCTTCCTTGTTGTAATCGCGAGCTTGAAGTTTCAACCCCACCTTTTTTTTTATCATACCTCAAACACGCTAACATATATATATATATATATAGAAAAATGATGAATAAGCTACAATAGTAACTCTTACATAATTCTGAAACAAAGAAGCATTACTTCAACGCTTTTGAGTTGCAACGTACCGTTACGTTGTTATTGGAAATCGATGTATTACTTAACTGGTTTAACTAAAATCATCCTTACGCTATTCACTATAGATTCTGTTTGTAAGTTTTGACCAAATGTTCTAATAGTTTCGTCTACTCAAGTAACCTTTATGAGCAAATGTGAACAATTATTTATGTACGGGGTCATTCAGTATGGAAAGAAAAGGTTTATTCGCTTGTTCTGAAGTTCGCGCAAAGCTACACGAGGAAGCTACTGTAGCCATCCCTAATTTAGCAGTGTAAAATTGGAGGGAAGGCAGTTAGTCATCACTACTCGCCGCCAACCCTTGGGCTTCTCGTTTATCAACGCCCCCTGCTAGTACAGCGGTATGTCTTCAGATTTACAACGCTAAAATCAGGGGTTCGATTTCCCTCGGTGGGCTAAGCAGATAGACTAATGTGACTTTGCAATAAGATAACACACAAACACACGTTTACCAATGAATTGTGTGATTGAACCTCATGTAATAACGCCCTCACGGCTGAAAAGGCGAGCATGTTTGGTGTGATGGGAATTGAAACTCGAGATCCTCAGATTGCGAGTCAAATGCCTTAACTACCTGACTATGGAACGCTTAAGGATAAGTTTTTAAGAATGTGTGTGTGTTTTGTTACAGAAAAGCCACATCGAGCCATAAAATGAAATGACGTGAGTAAAATGTTGTTTTCAAACTGATCGTGTTCATTTTTTTTACAAGTAAAAAGTAGTTCTAAAAAATAAAATGCTAATTTAATTAATCAGCATATCAGACATTGCACTAAACTGTTCTTCACTCAATGAAGTCCCCCTGCTAGTGCAGCGGTAAGTCTACGAATTTATAACGCTAAAATCAGGCGGTTTTATTCCCTTCGGTGGACTTAGCAGATAGCCTGATGTGGCTTTGTTATAAGAAAACACACACAGTCGATGAATCTGCTAATTAGGCCTCATGTTGAATAATCATACACAGTTTGTTGTAGATATATTTTTTTTTTATATCAAACTAAAAGTTCGACGGAGAGAAAAATTTGATATATAATGGTATTTCCGAACGATAGTAAAAAAAAAGCCCATTTCCTGTAATTAACTTAGGCAAGAAAAAATAATTAATTTATGGATTTATGAAAACATAAATGATGTTCAAATAGATAAAGCAGATGCTGTCAGCATCTCAGTTAAACAGTTTTAATAAAAAACAAAAGATATGAAAGTCGTCAGTCATTACAGAAATGGTCATTTGGCTCCTCACTTATCACATGTTTTACTTCGTCCAACTATTTTTACTTTTAATCTAACCACGCCGCAGTTGCATTTCTCTTTATGCTATTCTAGATTCGAAGGACTGAAAACCATTAAAGATGCCCGAATGAAAGAAGAATGAAGATTTCCTGAAGCCAAATAACGGAAATTACCCTGCCTTGTTTTTAATACTTCAGTGCCTCCAGTGGCACAGGTATGTCTGCGGACTCGCACCGCTATAAACCGGGTTTCGATACCCGTGGTAAACAGAACACAGCTGGCCCCATGTGTAACTTTGTGGTGAATTCTAAACAAACAAACACTTCAGCACTGGGAGTTCTACAAGAATTTGTATTTGTGTTCATGATTATGATAGAACATAAGTATCCATCCACAACTTGATTATACGAACATAGGGCTAGGTGTGATCCAGTCGATAGTGTGTTTGATCTGTGAGTTCCAGGGTTCGCGTTTCGTTGCTGCAAAAAGGCGCTCCAAACCTTGGGGCCATGAGTACACCAGAAGAATGACAATGAAATCCAGTCAGTTAGTGAAACAAGCGTATCCCAAGGGTGTTGAGGCTGTTGACCATCTGTCTTCCATCTAGTCAATCTATTTCAAAATTAGAAACGGTTATACGCAGATAGCTTTACGGTAAAATATTAAAGTAAACAAATACCACTCATTTACTACCACAGTAGGAGAGCAGTTCGATATTATTTGAATATCATAGATGTATATACTGTTCAATTTGGCGATAAAGTTAAAAACATTTATCCTCAAGTAATCATCAAATCAAATTATTTCAGCCAAAGTTACATCATTTTGACCTCATCAGGACTAGCAGCAAAAAATTATTTGGAGTGAAAATATACGCTAACTTCTCATACTGATTTATTTTATTTAGTTCGTATACTTGCGCTTGCTTATAATAAGGTTTCCTTGATTACAAAGAATGTTATGTTTGATCAGTCTGAGCTAATTGTAGCAGGTAATTTGTTAGGATTTTGTCCGCTAATTTGTTCATTAACAGATAACACCTTTGTTCTAGTTTACGACCACTACGAATGTTGTAGTTTACGTATCGTCTCCAGTAATTTATCGTTAAAAATTATTTATTTTATTTGTATTTTCTTGTTTCATTAAAGTAAGGTAATTTGTGTGTGCAAAGTTTTAAATTGATTCTAAATGGGGCTGGCCTCGTGTGGTTATGGGTTGAGTGTGTGATAGTTTTTCCTAACGTGAACTTTGTTAAAAGTCATAGTTTGTTCCTAACATCTGCGGACTTACAACTTTAAAAATCGGGTTTCGATAGCCGTGGTGGGCAGAGTACAGATTTTTCATTGTGTAGCTTTGTGATTACATTTAAACAAACAAACATTATTGTTTGTTCCTAACATAAACTTTGCTCTCGCAAGTATTATTCTTACCAGGACATAGTTTTTGTTCCCACTCTGTAATATGTAATTAAGATTTATCAAACAATCAAATACTAAAATATACTAACAAACAAACAACGCAAAGGCTATAAACTACCAACCAACACAACGGTATCAAACAACCACGCAAAACTATTAAATTACACACAAAACTGTAAAGCGAGTGAAACATACTTCGTGCCAAATACAAACACTGTATAAAACCATCATTGCAAAGCTACCAAACTATTAGCATAAACTTAACAAACAAACAACAAAAACTATCAAATTATTATCCAACACAAAAATATCGAACAGAGCGTGTGTAAACACCACTTTTGTGTTCAATTTAAAAATTACACAAAACTAATTAACTACCAACACAAAGCGAATAAAACGTGTCCAATTTGAACATTACATAGAGCAAGTGAAACACTACTTGCCTTTTGATTTACAACGCTAAAATCAGGGATTCGATTCTTTTTGGTGGACACAGCAGATAGCCCAGTGTGACATTGCTGTAAAAACACACACATTACTTTCGTGTCCAATTTAAACATTAAGCAAAATTATCGAACAACCACACAAAACTACCAAATTAACAACACAGAACGAATGAAACTATTCCTGTGACCAAGTCGCACACTACATGTAGTTATCAAACAATCGACTTAACAAATTAGCGAATAAAGTTTGGAATAGGAAAAACTGAAGATAATAAATGTGTCATGCTAATATTAAAGAGCCTCAAGAAAAAAATGGCTTCAGTAGATTCATCTAAGCTGGAAATGTTAACCAACTGACACTGTATTAAAGAGACTTATTTCTGCAGGAGATCTTAACCTAACGAGACTGCGTTAGTCATCACCACCCACCGCCAACTCTTGGGATACTCTTTTCCAAAGAATAGTGGGATTGACCGTAACATTATAAAGCCCGCACGGGTGAAAGTGCAAACATGTTTGGTGCGATCTGGATTCGAACCCGCGGATTCCGAGTTGAACGCCTTAACACGCTTGGCCATGCCGGATTGTTAACGAGATTGTCTCAGAAGTCTGATGTCAATTTGAAGATCGTAATTCAACGATACTGTTTCAGAAGATTCATTTCAGTGTGAAAAGCTTAAACTAGGTGATACTTTAGTAATCTACAACAACTGAGAAAGTTAATTTCGTTATAATGAATAGTAAATAGTCACAAAGTGTCTGTTAAATCCTAATTTAGTATTTGAAAATTGATATGTATATATATTTTATTGAATATACAATAAAAGTACATGTTTCATGAAAGAGCAGATCACTTTGGAAGAATCAGAAAAAATGCTTTGTGTTAAGAAAGGCTTACTAATACTAGTCTGAGTCTCACAGGTATTATCCGATCTAGTTGCTCGAGTTAATAAAGTCTAAACTGACGTCGAAGGATAAAAAACTATCAACAAAATTTGTATAACAAAAAAAAAGTCAGTAACCTTGATCAAAGCGTTGTTACCGCTCTTCAAAAGGAAAGCTAAATCTCTTAGAATGAAGCTAGTTTAATTTGATTTTGCAATTTAGTTATACTTAGAGTAATTATCTGTTGAGCGAAAGAATTTTTTCCCTGAAATTGTTTCTTGGACTAAGAAAAAGAAACTTGAACATGTATTTGTAATATAAGAATTTATGGTTTTACGCAAAAATAAATGAAACAAAATCATTTTCCTCGTTAGTTAAGAAGAATTTGCTGAAACGCAGGTTTTTTGATAGTCGTGAAGTATAATTTGCCAGGAGCTCATTGGTTTTAATGGTTGTAGAATATATAGCTCATTTGGTACGAGACACTCGTAATAATTTTGCTGGGAAAATATTCTTAGAAATTTATATGTGAAAGGCAGTTGTATGCCTAGTGTCTTATAAAAGGATTATTTGCAAATAGCTGTTCATAATTTCAAACTGATAAACTGGAAAGACGAGAGTTACTCAACAGTATTCATCACCAATTCTTTGGTCACTCATGTATAACAGAATAGCTAAATTTAGTCATCACTCCTATAGCGCATCTGTAGCATCAGAGTGTGATTCTGTGGCAATGGACAGCGAGATTTTTGACAGTCAAAAATGTACTGAAAAATAAATAACTAAAATAACATTTAGTGTGGTATGTTTTACATTAGAATGTTAATTTTATTTTAAAAATTTAAAAATGACGGAGCTATCTCTTGTTTAAACTTTTAGACTGAACTTTTCAAGATGGCGTTTACAGTTAAATGGATTAGCAAAAATACATTTATTTTATGTTCATTACCTTTTAAAGAAAGTAGCGCCCCAGTGGCTGATGGTAGTTCTACAGGCTTACGAGACTAAAAATCTGGTTTCGATACTCATGGTGGGCAGAGTTCAGCTAACCTATTGTGTATACATTTGCGCTTAATAATCACACACACACACACACACACAGACAAAAGAAATGTTATGTGTGATTGGCCTTCTTTCTAAAGAAAACTGTATTTTACAAGGACCGTTAATGACAAAGTTTTAACCAATTTACTCTATGGTATAAACTGTTACATGAAATGTATTTTAGAAGGCGTATTTATCCATGTTTTACTGGCAAGTAGTTCAGCATTATAAAATTACACTTTGACAAAATTAGTAGAAACAAAATATCCGAAGTTATTTATGATTATGGCATGTTTATCATTTGATAAACATGGGAAACTTAAAAACATTATTTCGGTGTAACTTTATTATATTCCCGCCGTTCACACCCCCTAAATACTGACAGTTTGCAAAATATACAAATAAAATAATAATGAATATTTTAGTAAATAAAGACATAAATAAAGAAAATAAGACAAATAGAGCATAGAAACGATAGAATTATTTTTTCTTTTTCATAATGGTTCCCAGGTGGTACGACGCTAAAATCAGAGGTCCGATTCCTTCCGGTGGACATAGCAGAGAACTCGGTGTGAGTTTGTTATAACAAACTCACACTTATAAGATTCATTATAATTAGCTTTTTATGTTAATTTAAGTGTGCACACGTTGAATACATATATACTTTTAAATGGTATTAAAATTTTATGATCAAAATTTCATTCTATGCACCTTGTGTTTCGTATTTTGGAAGACAGCAACTTGTTCAAAGAATACACGGCAGAATAAACATTAAAAAGTTTTCGCCAGCAAACTAAGTTTTAACTTAGTTTCTTCTTTTCGTATTAAAATCATTCCTTAGACGAAATAAATTATTGTTCAATTAGATATTACAATTTATTACAAATTTAACCGGTCACGAAGAGCTGAGAATTGAATGGTCTGGGATTAAAGATTCTTGCCCTTCGCATCCGCCCACGTCACTTCAATCTGTGGATGCGTTATAAATATAACAGACATTCTCGTTATTTGGCACAAACTTCCTACCAAAGTCGTTATAGCGTCAAATTTTGTTGGCTGTTTGCCTTCCCTTTGATCAGATGATTAAAAAAAACAACTATACTTGAATTTTAGGGATCACTGATCTGTCCGTTTAGCTCGTGCGCAAAAAATAAAAGAATAAAAAATGACTGTTCACTTACAAAATTCTAATTTCAATTCCATTTCTACAAACAAATAATGATGTGTTTATAGAAAACTACCATAATATCCAACATATATGTATACATGGTAGTAATGGTTGTAATGGTATTGTACAGCTACGAAGTGCGAATGCAGCTACTTTCTTCCAGCATCTCAGTTATAGCACACGAACAGTTTGTCCGAAGAAAAGCTGTCTTTGCCATACTATTAAGCCTCATTTTCATTTGGCGACGGCTTCATTGATTTTGTTACTGACTTCCTCTCTCAGTTGAGTTATCGTTTACAGAATTATGACGGTAACAGTGAAATGGCTGAAAAACTCGAATCGTTCGTCCAAGTATGGCCCGGCATGGCCAAGCGTGTTAAAGCGTGCGACTCGTAATCTGGGGGTCGCGGGTTTGCATCCCCGTCGGGCCAAACATGCTCGCCCTTTCAGCCGTGGGGGCGTTATAATGTGACGGTCAATCCCACTATTCGTTGGTAAAAGAGTAGCCCAAGAGTTGGCGGTGGGTGGTGATGACTAGCTGCCTTCACTCTAGTCTCACACTGCTAAATTAGGGACGGCTAGCACAGATAGCCCTCGAGTTGTTTTGTGCGAAATTCAAAAACAAACAAACAAACAATCGTCCAAATACTTATCCATTTAAATTTAATATTTCAAGGATCTACCTGAGATTGTTTAATAAATATATTCAATATTACTTCAAACACTTCATCACAACTATACTTTGTACACAAGAAAGATAGAGAGAATAAGAAAATGTGTTTGAATGTCATGAATACTTCGTTAGCTGAGTCTTACTTTCGTACTTTTGAAAATACAAACTAGTTTTATGTGTTCTGTCATAATACTGTTTAGTAAAGATATACAATTACTCATGCATTCGTTACACGCTGGACGTCTTAAGTTTGGGTAATGCTGTAATTAATAAGATTTATAATTTTTGTGAAGTTATTTTCGTGGTTCTTAAATTTTCAGGAACCTCATAAGAAAAATGAATCCTAACAGCTTTTTATCACGACTCGATTCCTTTTATGTAATAACAATTTAGTAATAAATATATAAATATATATTAGTATTTATTATCTGTCGCAAAATTATGTATTAATAGTTTCTTTAGTTAAAATGTGCTCTTTTTTTCTAAGTCTTCACTAACTTGCTAAGTTTCGATGTTGTAAAATTTTTTCAGGTACACGACGTTGAAGTCCTAGTTTAAAAACTGAACAATGGAAAAGTTTCGTGATTAACACTTTGGCAAATACTACTATTGTTAGTGTATTCGAGTTTCGTCTTATGTTGGGCTGCCAGTGTTTGAAACATTATAAAAAACTTTCAAAACAAATTATCTTTTCTTTGTTTTTCATTTTTGTTTTGTTTATTATTTCTGTCTACCATTACGGTACGAAAACAATAATCTTTTACCATATAACTTGACAATTTCCGAGTCCAGTTACAACATAACCAGGGTGTTGGAAACCTGATGTTATTTCATCATTTATCCAGCAGTCTGAATAACATAGCTAAAACAGTTCCATATGTATTATTGTCCTTGGTGGCGAATGAAGTTTTACGTGAAGATTCACTTCTCTTAGAGCTAACAAATTAGTATTATATATCTACTATGTTTCCATATTTCTATAGACCTAGGCTGGGTTAAAACCTTTTAATACTGTTATTATTATTTCAATGAGTCTTGTCTAATATCCTTTACTGCTCTCTAAATATTTGTTCTCCGAACCGTCATGCATGACTTATCTTCAAAACGTAGCGGCGTAAAATTTACTAGAGTTTATTTTCTCGTAGAAAAAGAGTTTTAAAGCTCACGATGTCGTTCCAGATGAAGGCTCTTCCTATTCACATAATCGTATAATGTCAGATCGTTTCTAAGGTTCTTTTTTGTTAGTTCTGAATTCAAACTCAAATGATTTTTTTTATTCTGTCTTTTCAAACGTTGTACATTAACTGTTTTTTTAACGTCTGGAACTAATACGATATTGCAGAATCAAAGAAACTCCAAGAAAATGAGATTCTAAGTAACGGATGAAAGAATCGAAAATATTTGAATAACGTTTAATCGACAGTACTAGTAAGTTTGACAATAGAAAAGTATGAAACGAAGTCTCAAAATATACAGAAGTTTGGTGTAAAGAAATCTAAGTTACTTTTCTTAGTGGACATTATAAGAAAGAATCCACTTTGACTTTAATTTGATGGAGCTATTGTGATGACAAAATTTATAATTTCTTTTAAACTTCAAACTTGAAAAGGTAGTCATGTTTCAATTGAAGTTGGTGAAGGGAAACATTTAATAGAAGGGACCATTTCGTTATTTAACTTTTATTGTAAATATTTAATTTCAATTTCGTTATGCATTTCTTTTTTCTTCAGAATGGTGTTTTGTCTTTGAACTTTGAAATTATGATACAAGATGTATAATTTTGATAATTAAACGCTTATAAAAATTATTTTCTGATAATTAATTGATATTTTAAATCCTAATCACTTAAATAGAGGCCCAGTATGGCCAGGCGGTTAATGAGTTCGACTAGTAATTCGAGGGTTGTAGGTTCGAATTCCTATCACACTAAACATGTTAGCCCTTTCAGCCGCAGTAGCGTTATAATGTTACAAAGAATCTCACTATTCGTTGGTAATAAAGTAGCCGAAGAGTTGTCGGTGGGCGGTGATGACTAGCTGCCTTCCCTCAAGTCTTACACTGCTAAATTAAGGACGACTAGCGTAGACAGCTCTCGTGTAGCTTTGCGCGAAATAAAAAACAACAATTTAAACAGTTGTCAAAAGTTAAAAATGTTATTTGTTTGTTTTTGAATTTCGCACAAAGCTACTCGAGAGCTATCTGTGCTAGTCGCCCCTAATTTAGCAGTGTAAGACTAAAGAGAAGGCAGCTTGTCATCACCACCCACCGCCAACTCTTGGGCTACTCTTTTACCAACGAATAGTGGGATTGACCGTCACATTATAACGCCCCCACGGCTGAAAGGGCGAGTATGTTTGGCGCGACGGGGATGCGAACCCGTGACCCTCAGATTACGAGTCACGCGTTAACACGCTTGGCCATGCCGTGCCTAAAAAATGTTATATAAAAGAGAGCAAAACTGATATTACAGTATCTTTGTCAACCATGATCAAAAGGTTCTATGTAAAGCTGTTATGATATCATGTTACATATTTCTATTTAAAATAATTCCACAGACGAAGCCTTGAGAATTGCCTTTTATGATACTCGTGGCTTCAGATTTTAGATTTTAAGATCGTTAGTCAGATCACCCAAGTAGAGAGGAATGTTTTTCTGAATAACAGGTTGTTGAAACGTATGGTTGTATAAACATAGATCATGATACAAAAACAATAAATAAACTTAGTCGTACTGTACAGCTAAGGACCGGCATGTCCAGGTGGGTTAAGGTGTTAAACTCGTAATCTGAGGGTCGCGGGTTCCAATCCCTTTCATATTAAACATGTCCGCCCCTTTAGCCGTTGGGGTGTTAAAATATGATGATCAATCCCACTCTTCGTTGGACAAAATATTAGCTCAAGAGCCGGTGGTGGGTGGTGATGACTAGCTATCTTCCCTGCAGTCTTACACTGCTAAATTAGGGGCGGCTAGCGCAAATAGCCCTCGAGTAGCTTTGTGTGAAATTTAAAAAACAAACAAACTGTATAACTAATATAAAACGGCCCGGCATGGCCTAGCGCGTTAAGGCGTGCGCTTCGTAATCTGAGGGTCGCGGGTTCGCGCCCGAGTCGCGCCAAACGTGCTCGCCCTCCCAGCCGTGGGGGCGTTATAATGTGACGGTCAATCCCACTATTCGTTGGTAAAAGAGTAGCCAAAGAGTTGGCGGTGGGTGGTGATGACTAGCTGCCTTCCCTCTAGTCTTACACTGCTAAATTAGGGACGGCTAGCACAGATAGCCCTCGAGTAACTTTGTGCGAAATTCCAAAAAAACAAAAACAAACAAGCTTTGTATGAAATTCAGAAAAACAAACAAAAAATAATATAAAATAATATATATTTTATCTTACAATAATGTAATTTGATTTAATCAAAGTAGTGGTATTCAAATGTATTTGTATTTATTTTAGTTATGCATTTTGTTGGGCCTATTATATTTTATTTGGATTTAAGTATCTGTTTTTGTATTAAGAATTAATTTTGTTGTTCATTAAAGTAGAATAGTTTAAAAACTAATTTTCATTAAGTTAAGAATTGTTTATTTAAGGTTGTTTGTGTTGTACCCACTAGGGGAACGGAACCTATAATTCTAGTGTTGTAAGTTCGCTGCCGAGTCACTTGTTAATATTGAAGTATTGTGGAAAGCATTGCCTAATAAAGCTTCGCGGTTTAGTTTAAAATCTGAAATAAAAAGAGGCTATTTTAAATGTTTTTCTTATCCACAAGGGCTGTTTAGATTGATGTTTGAGTCTCAAATTATTACTAGTGATTTTACATCAGAATAAAGAATATACAGTATCTGCTGATTAACGCTGTTGTCGTATACACGTGTGTTTTATGTTCAGCGAATTTGCGACTAATTTAGAAAATCATTCTCTGGCCATGAAACCAAGAAAAACCGAAAACAATACGAACATTGTCACTATATGCAATATGTTTGCATAGTTTGAAGTGGCTAACAGTTGTAACTGTGTAATTTTAAAACGAACATTTCGTCTGTTCATGCCCCCTACTAGTACAACGGTATGTCTATGGATTTACAACGCTCAAATCAGGGGTCCGATTCCCCTCAGTGGGTTCAGCAGATAGTCCCTTGTGGCTTTGTAATAAGAAAACACAAAAATACACAATCGTCTGTTCATCACAATTTACACCATGATCCTTGAACATTAAGTATCCTAATCGTTTTCAGTAAGGCTATAATATTACTTTGTTTACTGCGTGACGTATTTGATAGGTAAGAAGGTTTTAGAATAAAAGAATAAATATTTATGTACTGACTGGAAAAGTAGATTTGTTGTACGTTAAGGTATGATATATCACAACAATATTTGAAAAACAGATTGGTTAATATTCGACCAGTCAAAGTGATTGGTTAGTTTAACCTAAAATAACCAATCATCTTTGTTATTTTACACGTAAATAAATACTAAATAACAAAAGCTATTTGATCACATGTTTCCAGTTACGAGAAAACGAAACAAGAATATTACTTCTGTGCAATATTTCGGGCAGATGCTCTTCACTAGGCTTAGCAGCAACACGACTTTGTATGACAGTTAAATATCGAAGTGCATTTAAAAGAGAAAGAAGTGTGCAACATTACATGAATAACATAACCCATAATAAGAATAATTATTTATGTTTCAGCTGGGCTAGGTATTGTTTCAGCTATTTTTTAAAACAACCTTATTTGATAACACTAATAAAATTACACTTATGCAGAATCAAATACAATTATTATACTAAGGAAAACAAAACAACGCATAAGAAAAAAGGAATTCAAATAGAAATTAGTAAGTAAATATAGAGGGAAACAAATCCAATGAACTTATAAAGCAGCTACATCAAATGAAAAAGGCATGTTTTCAGAATGGTTTGTTTGTTGTTAAGCATATAGCTACAAAATGGGCTGTATGTGCTGTGCCCATCACGGTTATCAGAGACCTATTATTAGCGTTGTAGGCCTTCAGATGTATCATCAGCCAGTTTGAGAAGGAACCTTCGAAATGACTTGAAGGATTACAATGTAATTTCACATTGTAACTCAAGAAAACATTATGGAATTTATTGTTAAGGGTTTGTGCGATAAGTGATGCTGCATTTGAAAATACGTAAATCTGATCGCAGGGTATAAACTTTCATGAAGTTGCCAACAGCTGTAACTGTGCAATTTTAAAATAAACATTTCATGTGCTCATCACAATTCATGCCACATTTCTTGGCAATATGTATATTTAAGTGTACTTACAGGTGCAGCCCACATAATGCAAAGCGAGTGCCCAGATATCGTACAGTGTCTTCAGTTATATAGTGGTTAGGTACGTTGCATTAAAACCATTTTGGAAGCGCACTACATCATTGCAGTCCGTGGAGCCACGCCCATTTGTGCTGTATCTATCAATAGTTCAGCAATGAAGATTTCATTGCAAAAAAAGCTTCATCATAAGACTATCATGTGTGAATTCCTCTTTCAGCTAGGTTTTTCATAATCCACATTATGTACGAATATGACAATTTGTCAAATGCTCGCTTTAACAGTCCCATTGTACAAAAATCTCTAGACACTGAGCCTGGAGCCTTGAACGATATGTCTTAGTATGGAACAGCATGGATGACTGTTTCATTCTTCTACTGCTTAATGTATGCAAAATTTGAACAGAAGGTATGACTGCGAACCTTAACTTGGTAAACTTATATTTAGTTTGTGCATTTCAAGATGAAGACCGTTCTTGATTATGTTTCGCACTTTCACCAGCTTTTGCCACTGACATTCAAGGAAATTTATGTTCTTATCACGGTTTGAGTACGAGTTGTTTCAAGTCTCTGTAAGAGTAATTTTGGCACCCCAAAATGATCTATATTTCTTTGTTTTTTAATGATATTAATTAAAAGATACATTCCCGTCTTGGAAATTCTAAGTCTATGATCGGAATATATCTTTATGACCTCATTGTATGAATATTTTGTGTTGGAAAAGACTGTTGCATACCTTTCCTAAAAGTGATAATCTTCGGTGATGGAACAATATCAAATGTAATGCCAAACAATATAAAAGTGGAGTTATGATGCATTTCATTACATCATAACTTTATATTGGCTGTGATTGTTACGTGATTTGTTGATTTTTATAATTAAAATCACTTTAACGTATTGTAATCTGTGTTCTTTAAACCCACATCTCATGACAGTCTGACAAACAGTTGCCACCAAGTGTGTTATTGGTAAGTAAAGGTAAGGAGTCAAGGATAACCACAATTTTATCGAGGAAAATTTCACACACAATATTAAGCTCACAGTGCAATTTTAAAGCAGATTATCAAGCACAAACATGAGAAAATTACTACTTATTTGTCTCTTTCCAAACTTAATGAGTAGAATTTTTTTTCATTCATGCTTATCAGAAACGTATACAAACTGAAGATAAGACATTATTTTGATCTTTCACTTTCAGTTTTATCGTTAGTAAACACCAGAACAGTAATTTATTGCCAGGTGCAAGTGAATTGATTTCAAGATGTTTATGGTTGTAAATGATTTTATAGTGTCGTTAATGTGTTTTATAGGAAACAAATGCTGTGAACATTTTATGTCGTTAGTAAGCTTAACATTTTAATCCACAAATTTAGTTTCTGCCACATTTGAAAGCAGCAATGGAGAGAATGTTGAACTTTTAAGAAACACGTTCTTTCAGTTCAAGTGTGCTCTCGGTTTACAGTTTTGACTTAATAATGCTGTTCAGTATATCATGGTAACAGTGAGTGCGAGGCTGCTCTCATGATGAGTATTAATAATTATAGGCTCAAATTAGGGATAGCAAAACGACAGTGTCGTCATGTATACAAAAAATTGAGTTCGTGTAGTTTAGCCAAAGTAGTTAAGCTTTAATGTTATCCCATCAACTTAATTGACTCTAACTATCCAACAATCGTGAAAGGTCCCTATGCATTAATAAAACAATGTGTAAAACTTATAAAATAATTTTAAGACTCCAGTTCAACGGTTTCAAAAACGAAGCATTGTTATCACAAATATTAGCTTAATCAAAAGGTACACTTAGGCTGAAAATAAAAGAACAAAACTACGACGTAACGAAACCTTTACGATCGTAGTGGGTATTATTTTGGAAGAGGTTGGAATACTCTAAATGAGTGAAGCATAGTTTAGTGAAAATACCTTTGACACTAGATTTAAATTAACACTTGCTTGTATACAGTTTATATATATATATATAATATAACTATGTAAATAATCAGAACATTTTCTAGTGTTTATATTAATTTACCCTTATAAATATGTGTTTAACCTCCAGTATTAAATTTTTATGTAAACTACTCATTTTTTTCCAATTTCGTTGTTCAGTGTTAAGCTTAAAAGCTTATAACGCTGAAACTTTAGGGTTTGGTTTCTGTGGTAGGTACAGTGCAGATAGGACGCAGCTTTGAACTTAAACAAAAGAAAGAAAGTTATTTATTTTCTAAATTACACTATTATGTAAATATTTTAATTGTCAGTATTTATGTAAGTTTTAAATAACAGTATCGATATATTAATTCTTAATGAAAATTTTGATAAATAGTGTCTTTGACAATACTAAAAGTGCTTATATGGTAAATTTCATAACAAACTCTTAATACAATTAAAGAATAAGTCTCTCTCTTGTATTTAAAATACAAAGAAAGATATATCTCATTGAAGAAATCGTATGTTTTATGTTTGATTAATAAAGCTTAAGGATTGTGGTGCGATAATTATTATCTACTTAAGGCCAAAATAAAATATAGCTGGTCATCAGTATAGTCATCTAAATATTATTTTCTTCCATATCTACTTATAAAGATCAAAATGCATTATTTCAGTAGTTGAGTATTCTCACTTTTAACAATATTTTCAACCATAAACCCAATAATATTTCACGACAGGAAAATACAGGGTGTTCGGAAAGTCACTGTACACTTATATATTTATTAACAGACAAAACTGCACAGTGACTTTCCGAACACCTTGTATAATAAAAGTAATTACATTCATATAAACTTAAGGATTGATTAACGGTAGGTATGTTTGTGGGCTAACAATGTTACAAACTGGGTTTCGATACCCATGGGGTGGGTAGAGCACAGATAGCCAATTGTGTAGCTTTATACTTAACTTGAAACATGACTGTAGTTTTCTTTTTCTTGTACTGAAAGTTTTAAAGATTACAATATAATGTGGATTAGATAATAACAGGGTTAAAAAACCTAAAACGTTTCTAGAAACTATAAGTTTCGACAGTGGATTTATTCCAATATTTTTCACGCTTAAATTCACTCAGTATCACAGAGTACCTTTTAATCATACGACATCACTGAATTATACCCTGTCAATGTGGTGTCACATTTTACATTCAGAAGAGCTGACTTTATATGCAATATATATGTTACATAATATTGTTATGCATTATTTTTCGTAAATTAAGTAAAATAATGGATACCAATATTACATATTTTACTTACATTGAATCTAAGATGAAACATATTCTTGTAAAGAAATTATTCTCCAAAATATTTTCAAGAGATGAAGTGTGAGCATTAGTTCGTTTTTTTCACACAAATGTTTTACATTTTATACAGATTTACTATAGAAGTAGTTACTTAAGATTTAACAGGTTAACCGTGCATTTTCAGCGAGTAAAAAACAATAAGAGGTCAGTTTAATGTTATGAAACTTGTAGTTTCTGCTCAAAATCGAATGAAATATATATTGGTTTTACTTTAAAATAAAATACAAATAACACCAATGATCTTAATGCTAATCAAACTACGTCCTAGCCTGTACTCTGCTATTCACCAGATTAAGACCAGGCACGGCCAGGTGAGTTAAGGCGTTCTACTCGTAATCCGAGGGTCGCGGGTTTGAATCCTCGTCACATCAAACATGCTCGCCCTTTCAGCCATGGGTGCATTATAGTGGTTAATTCCACTATTTGTTGGTAAAATGAGTAACCAAAGAGTTAGCGGTGAATGGTGATAACCTTCCCTCTAGTCTTACACTGCAAAATTACGGATGGCTAGCGCAGATAGCCCTCGTGTAGCTTTGCGCGAAATTCAAATACAAACAAAATCACCGGATTATGATCTGTCAAAACACAATATTATCGTTATAAATAGATACAAACCATTTTAAATGATTTATGACACATGAAAGTCATGACAGCTATGATTTACTGGTTTTGTTTTTCTCTTTTTAGATCAGCTGTAGTGAAGTTTTGTGAGTTTTGTCTAAGCACATGCTATTGTTTGTTTTTGAATTTCGCACAAAGCTACACGAGGGCTATCTGAGCTAGCCATTCCTAATTTAGCGGTGTAAGACTATAGGGAAGGCAGCTAGTCATCACCACCCACCGCCAACTCTTGGGCTACTCTTTTACCAACGAATAGTGGGATTGACCGTAACATTATACACCCCCACGGCTGGGAGGGCGAGCATGTTTAGCGCGACGCGGGCGCGAACCCGCGACCCTCGGATTACGAGTCGCACGCCTTACGCGCTTGGCCAAACAATGACAATGTATGCGCTACGATTCTGTGACGGAACTCTCATTCGTTCCTTATTAACTCAACGCTTGCTAATGGAATCCACTGGGTTTTTAAAAACACTGTTTTAAATTCCTCATGTTCCTGTTTACTATGAATGTGATGCTAAACAGTTCTTAACAGCGTGTGAGTCACACACACAATAAATAGAAAGATTAAAAACACAAATAATAATGCAATGAGTTACTGTTGAGTTCCTTTATGTGCTTCAACAGGGAATGAAGTCATCCACTTTTTTTCGATTAGCTCGATACACTGAGAGATGTAACATACAATTAACATAAAACAATTCGGTGTTTTCACTCTAGCAGTGATGAGGATTTTAAAAACAAGTCTTTGATTTGAAAGTAATTATTTTCTTACAAACAGAGCGTATTTCTCTAAAGGTTTGAACATTTAAACGAATATTTTTAGAGAACAACAAGAAATTTTCACGTTTGTAATTTAGTGGTGTTGTTCAACGAGGACATACATGCTCTGAGTGCCTTATTCTTATTACTTCAATACATTCTGTAAAAAAAAAAATCAGTTTTATCAAACACAATACTTTGGAAGTTCATTATAGAAAATATTCGTTTCTAAAGCAACGCTAACACTATTTCTGAAATTCACATATTGAAAGTAAACTCAACAGCTGAAATATGACATTAAGACTATAATTGTCCATGACAACGTAATACATGAGTCTGGTCATTATTGTTATTTATTTAGTTTAATTGTTTGGCTAATAATTTCATATTTTTCTTTTAAAACAGTCAATTTTTTTCAGCCTGGAAAAAGTTAATAATATTTTATGTTTTTTGTTTTCATTATATTGACTATTTCACAATTTAAAACCAATAATGACAATTTTATCGCTAATTACGCTAGCGAGCATAGCTCGAAATTTGGGAACACCAATGCTCGTAATGCTAATACAGAAGTTTCGTTTTTCTAGATTTTAGAAAATTAAATTTGCCTTGTGAATATCCTTTTAACTATGGGCACTGTTTAATTTATTATCTACTAATTTTGTTGAGGTGTTCATGATATATCACAGGAATTTATTAGCTGATAATTTTGTTGAAGGCTCATGATATATTACATGATTTTATTAGCTGATAGTTTTGTAGAGGGTTCATGATATATTACATGATTTTATTAGAAGATAGTTTTGTTAATAAGTCACGACGTATCAGATGAATTTAGTTCTAAGTAGTTTTTTTTTAGGTTTTTAAAGAATGGATAATCAAGAATGAAGTGTTCTTGTAATAAAGAGTATGTATTCTTTGAGCCACTCTATACGACAATACCAATAATTTGTTTTTCAACGTATTTTTTTCTCCCACAATAGCACACAACAAATAATTCTAATTAAAGTGTCCAATACCGAACTGAGCCTTATAAAAATCTTAATTAAGTACTGAACCAAACCTATGTCTGAAATAGCTAAATAAGGGCCAAGATTAGAATAGGAACAAAATTCAATCCAGTTAATAATAAAATGAAATGCATCAAATACTGACGATAATTCAAGTACAAAAAACAACAACTCAAACAACCTCACGTTTATAAAATGTAAATCATTTTCAAAAATATTGCTGAATATTTATAAAGTTCATAAGAAAAAATTCAAGTAACGTCAATGTTAAATTTTATAAATATTCAGAAATATTTTTAACTGAAATTCTGTTCTTCATGTACAGGCGTTTTAATATTTTGAAAAATTAATTTAGAAACCTAAACATCCATTTATATGGAATAACTTATGAATTTACACACAAAATATTTGGTTTTACAATAGACTATGTGATGAACAAATTGTTTAATTAGTTTTCTTCATAACAAGAAATGGCATTACTTTCGTCAAAAAGCTTTGCTTATGCATTAACTTTTGCTTTTAGACATAACATATTTGGTCATCTTTTTAATGGATTTAGTTGAGAGAAATGTGTCAAATAATTCAAAGGAAGACAGTAAGTTATTGCTATTGATTCCCCCTTAATAACATCTGATTGTGCAATATTTCCTCTTTTGTTGACGTGCTACGTTATGTTAAAGAGAGTTTCTATGCCTACTACTTGTCTATAACCATTTGGCTTTCACAAAAAAACAAACAAATGTATCACGTATTCAGTTGTACAGGTACACTATGTACAGTTTACTGAATTTATTTTCTCTTCTGAAATAAAGTGTCACATGACATATTTAGTATTTGTGCAAGTATCTAACATTAATTTTAGACTTACGATATTGCTTTGTTACGATTCTACACTTTTATTTCTTGAAAAATCCAGAGAACTATATTAAGCTTTTGGTTTCGTGATATTACAAGTTGATTCGCTTACGTTTCTGTTGGTTGTTTTTTTTTAAACCAGAAAGATAATCCACTTAAATTTGTCCGTGAAGAGCTTCACCAAACATTTAAAAACACATTGATAAAACACAGATGTTCATCCTTCGAGCACAGTAACGAAGGACCGCACTAGTTAAAAGTCAACTAGCTCCACGACTGCCTTGAACACCCAGGGGTTCTCCCAGTGATGGCTTTAAGATCAAACCGTTATTTACTCGTCTGACAGCTCTAAAGGTGAAGACGGCGAACAACGAATTTCTTGATCCTCACTTATTCTACATCCAATTGATTCAGGTAGAACACAGAGGCTCTGTTTTAACAGATGCCTGGAGTAGTTTATCTTTCAAAGGAAGTACAGTTAATACTATAAAAGCACAAAATATTGTAGGGGAAATGTGAGACACTAACCGATTAGCTCGAGAGTTCGTGGAGCGCTGTGTAGGCAGATGACATTTCAAATTTTTGAAAGCATCACATGTACGTCGAAGGATTAAATGCATATAACACCAAAGCTTAACTGAATACACTGTTTAGTGGGTTCTCTTTGAATAACATGAACTTTGACATCAATATATCGTGATTGCAAGGTATGAACCACGCAGGAGTATTGATCTACGAATCCTTTCCATATATATTTGTAGAATTAATTAACGAGTTCTATATGGTGTAACTAAAAATTTATTGTCGTTTTTCACTGATATTTATATCGAATTTGGCCGTCCTTATAGAATATTTTTAATAAATGAAAATAGGTTCTCTTACAGGAAACTTTCGGGTAAAACGTATTTCTCTCATAAAGTGAAGCACTTCGTGAGGTACTTAATTGTCTTCCTTAATACACAGTTAATAGCGATTTTACTGAAACCATAAACAGCACTTGAGGTAGTAAAAAACTCTTACGCTCGCAAGGATCTTGACTTACTTTTTGCGACTAAAAGGAAAACATGTGACAGAAATGTAAAAAACAAAAATATTTCTGTTAACGTCAAGGTTTCGGAGGTCTGAGAGTATATTGAAATCAGGCGATGCTTGAAAGTAATCCGAAAGGTATCATGTAAGTTCTTTTTTTCTCAAGGAAAAAAAAAAGTCAAAATGATGTTGTCGAAAACTAGGACCACAAAATGGACATTTTTGGATTTGGGCTACAGAGAAATAAAATAAATAAGTATTTAAATTGTAAACATTCAATAAACTCGAAAATATAGTTTAGAAGAATATGAGACATAAAAATTAATTGTTAGTGAAACTAATATTCTCTTCATATATATGCACATATAAATATTTTCAAAGAATTTAAAAACATTTTACGTTTTCAATATTTAAAATTTTCGTGTCCTCAGTAATTAATATTTAGAGTTAACTTATACTCAATACACGATATTTAAATTTTTGTGTATTCAGTAAACAATCTCAAATATTTTACGCATCTTCTACGTGCAATCACTTATTTCTTACCCATATCCATTAAATACTCTAATTTCTTTATCTATCTTCAATAAATAACCTCTAAAGTTTTACCTATCCTCAATATAAAATTTCAAATTTTCTTCGCATATTTACTAGATAAATGATTCATTGTAAAACAATTGAATTCCTAGCTTTCTTAAACTACAAACCATTTGCACATTCAAAAATAATATCTTAACTGTTAATTTTTAATTTTTTCTCTGCAAACAAAAATAATAAACGACTGTATAAAATAATTTAAGACGTTACATTTTATTCAGTTAGTTTTCATTAAAAACATTTTTTTTGCATAGGCTTAGTTTTTCAAATTTATTTAGTACTATAGAGTATCTGAGATAAAGACATTAGTTTTCTACCAAACGTCGACATACGAAAATATTAATCTATTCACGATCTTAATGTGCTACAAGAAATTCACTAACTGTTGTTTATCAAAACTGTTAGCTTTGAAAAGAGCATGGTAATTTTGATTATAACGTTTGTTAATTTATCAAGGATGTTCATTTTATACATTAACATAGTTAACGTTTAACATGAGGAAAACTGAAGGCTTACCTTGAAAGTTGTTTCGTTAATTCAGCTTATTGTTTGATTGTATACAAACGATTGGACAGGACGGAAGTTCTTAAAGCAGTACATAAAGTTTTTTTTTAGTTTATAAAAGTCCGTCAGAATAATCAAGATAGTCCGTTTGAATCATAAAACCAAAATCTGAAGCCGCTTTACACTAAAACTGATTTCCACAATCTTTATCGTAGTCCTGGATTTGCTGTGATAATCAAAGAACAAGAAATCAATCATAGTATAAGATGATAAACTAAACTGTTTAAATGTTTTTAAAGATCATGCGAAATATGGCTAAGTATAGTATGGACAAAGTAAATTTTGTTCATATTTTCATAGCCTATTTTTTCACACTTGATCATAATGTAGGAGTGGTGTGTTATAGTAGTTTAAATTTTAATCGGTTTGAAGAAATGACTTTCACAGAATTAGAATTGCTAGAATAAATCAAGTGCCTAATTTACAATCTATATGCAATTTCATTTTCAGCTTTCTGTTTAATAGCTAAACTACACACACCAGTTTAACAACTTATTTAATTGGATAAGTCTTGAGGCCGTGACAAAAAAATAAAGAATTGATGACAAAGATAATTTAGAAAGGAAATTAGAGAACAAAGGATGCACAGGATTTTCTTAGCCCTGAAATGACAAGATTTACAATTTAACGTTACAATCGAAAATATACATTGTGAGCTAATCTATAAGACTTAGGTTGACTTAAATAAAGAACCGAAACAGTATGTTGTTCTATAAACGTTTTGATAATGCACAAGACAGTAAAATTTTCGAGTATCTTGTGTGGTTTTTCTAAAGTTTTGTATCCGTTTCTGCCGTCGAAAAATCGTTTTTCTTGGCAGATATGGTACTTAATCATCTTAAGTTAAAATATCTTACAGATAAATGTATTTAGTGTGTTTTTATTTGAAAAGATTACTTTTTTAAAGTGATACTTAAAGACAAAATGTTTTTCTATGAAATTAAATGAGAATTGTTTCGAAGTGCAATAAATACAATTTTCCTTAACAGACAAATAAATAGTTCAAATCGAAAGAAAAAATAAAGTATTTTCTTCATATAAATGTTAACTTGTTTTCAGTGTCAAGTTTCATCTCTTCTTTAGATGGAATATCCTTACTGTGTATTAAAGGTTAAATGACTTACCCTGATAGAACATATTCTTGTACATAGTAGGACACTGTAGGTTCTGAAACGATAACCAGCCCAATGCGTATTAGTAGTAGTGATATTAACATGAAATTTATTCAGATAATAATGAACTTTCTTGCACGTATATTACATGAGAAAAAAACAACATGAAATTTTCTAATACTTTGTAAGGACATTAAGAAGACTTAAATGAGTTTCTAATAAGCTGTGTTCAAGAGAATTACTCTGCGATCACAATTCTTATTAAAAGGTCAGCTACTGTTTTGTTTTAAAGATAAAAGTCTCATTAAAAAATCTACTATTTGAATTAATTGAAAAAAAATTGTTTTCGTTAGTAATATTATATTTTTTCGAACAAATGAAAATAAACGAATAACGTCTAATATGCCAAATACACAATAGTTTATATATTCCACTGCCGGCAAGGCCTTTCATACTGTACTAAGGATCTTGGTGGGGTACATTTTTTATGGGTCTTCGTAAGTAGATAAAAATGAAATAAGTCCCCATTTTATGCTCTTAGGTCCAATAAAAGGGGGAATAACTTGTTCGCAGTTTCTATTAAGGGCTCTATTTCTGTTTATGTGTGTTATTATTTCCATGTAGTTAAGAAGAGGTTGAAATATATTCATAAATTTTCATCAACGCGCTAGAAATGGTCAAATATATTTCCGATTATTATTAGCACTAAAACAAAAGGCGAAGTCTCGTCCTGATAAAAACGGTGCACGTAATAGCAACAACATGTATATATTCATTGGATTAGAAAAAAAGTCATCTCCCTCAATCGGGTCATGAAAAGGCTTAGTTTCGGTTGAACACTTGTCTAATATCCTTAAAAAACATGCTTTTATTCTGAATTTTATTAGAAGTTGAAAGTCATTTTATTCAGTCAACCTTTGTCTTCACTCTTTACTGAAACGTTAATACGTAGTTAAAATGGTTTTAAAGTAAGTTCTTGTCGGTCTTTGTTTTGCTTTAGAGTCTGAAATCAATGGTAGTTTTGAGCGCTTATTAGCTATTTAAAGTTAAATGTGTCCTCGTTTAAATCTGTTTCACTACCATGTCAGGCTTTCACTTGCAAGCCTCAACATTGTCAGTCTTCATGCTAATTGTTTATTAACAAATCGAAATATCGTCTGCCTACGTTGTTAAACAATATCATAGTTAATTCTCGTCTTAAAATAAGTCCTCGTCTCTTAAGTATGTATGACATGATATATACGACTTTTTCAGTGTAGTTATTATTAGTTCATTAATTTTGTGAGTGAATATTTTAATATTGTTTAGTTTTATTAATAACAAGCTAAATAAAAGCAATTATTTTAAATTAAATGTTACGACAAATTTAGTTACGTAACTCGACAAGATTCGTACTTTCTGTTTATAATTCATTGAAGCTATCGAGTGACGCGTGAAATTTATTGATGACCGTGATATAGAGATTTCTAGAAAGCGAGAAGACGATAAGTATTACATGTATAAATAAAATAAGACGAGCGGTAACAGAAGATAGACAGAGCAGACGAGAAATAAAGTCATAGGAACTACAGTTTCAGTCAGACAAAAGTCAGAAAACAAAGTTAACTGACGTAGGTGTGAATAGCCTAACAGTTAATAGGTTAAAGAGAGATTTATAGTTTTCTGACATTTTAGTTGAATAATTTGTTTTGTCAAAGGACGTACTGAAGCAACTTAACCTAACTGTGTGGAATGTGACAAAAAGTAACGACTATTTAAAAGTAGGTCTATATGCGAAAAACAAACATTTATTGAAAGTAGGCCTAAATACGATAAAGCAGACAGGTATCGGAAGCTCAGAATATTGCGATAACTCAACGACAGTGTGAGTGAATAATACATCGATACTGTATGATGAAAAAATAAGAAAGGTAGTAAGTGTATTATCCACTGATAGTGTTTAAGACGAAAATTGAGAAAGGTAGTATGGCTTGTTAACTGAACGTCTAAATCAATAGGCCTAAGGGAACTTTTGACAAGAAGAAGTGAACTATTAGGTTGTCCAGAAGTAAATGTAGGAATTCTCACGATGACATTTAGAAGGTAACTTATCGTTGGTTGATTTAATACAACGTTTGACATTTACAAGGTGTCTTAATTGTCTGCTGTTTTAACTCTACTCAGAGTAAGTTTCGCAATCCCAAGGCAGAATGGACAAGGTTTTCCTCTACGACTTTAAACTTGGACGAAAGTACACCTGAGTGTGATTGGAAAGACGAAAAAGTTAGGTAAGTGGGTTCTTCATGAGCTGACTGGAGATCAACAAAATCTGCGTTATGAGACATGTCAAGGATGACGTTTCAAAATTGAACGAATTGGGAATCGAGGTTCTGCCTCATCCGCTTTATTCCCCAGACCTTTCCCCTACAGATTTTCATTTTTTCTACCACTTTGACAACTTTTTGAACAGTTAACGCTTTCAAAACCAGTTAGCTGCAGAAGATGCTTGCAGGGAATTCATTGACCGTAGAAACTGATTTCAACAGCGGGAACATAAACAGCATCGTTATATGTTGGCAAAAGTGTGTTGAAGCAAATGTGCTACTTTGGTTAAAGCGTGTTTTACAACACTGGTTTATACTTTTCCAAATTTTGCAGTTCAAAAACATTTATTTCTGGACAACCTAATATTTATAGTGTTTATTATATGTTCGTCATCTCTATAATGTAAATAATTTGTTGTACATACGATTAACTAGCTTGAATATGTACATATTATTTTGCAAATAAGTGGAGTGCGTGATGTTCCTTTATTCTTGAATTTGTCGTTAGATCAAAGATAACTGCTGCAGAATAATCTTTAGCCCAGCACATCCATTTAGGTTACTTTAATATATACTACTTAAAAAGTAAGTTTCTGACGATGTATCTACGATTAAATGAGATGAATAAACGAAACGTTTTTAACCTTACCTATCGTAAGTAAAGATCTGGCACAAATTTTGGCCGTAGGCCTACTTCAGATATAACTTAGCGGTAACAGAGAGAATTGTACAGTAAATTCATCTACGACAAGAGGGTTGAAAGCAGTTTAAGTCTTTTTATTTTCGTTCATCAAATCAAACAAATGCTATCTTAATTAAATAAAGCAATTTAAAAGTAAGAAGAGTACTTATAACTTCCGTATTAAAAGATAAGACAAATATTGATATGTTCTAGAATAAAACGTAAGGAAAGTATTGATATGTTCTGAGGGGCGTAGAATTTTTACACCCGATTGGGGGGGGATGATTTTTGCAACCACTTATGTGGACTGTTCAATTTGCAAATTGGTAATCTCTGATTACGTGAACCTGAAAGCTGTAGACATGCAGTCACAGAGTAATCTTGTTGCCACGATACTTGCATGTATACTTAGGCCTACTGACTAATACTTACGAACTATTGCTTAGATCGAAAAGCTTAGAAGCACGCCTATATTAAAGATGTACATTTCGGCTACTGAAAAAGCCTACATCTAGGCCTAATTATGTAATTTGATTGGTAAGAATACGAGAATCACAAGAACAAACACACAATTTGTAGGCCTGTGATGCAATAAAACAATTCAACAGACCAAACTGTAGGGGGGGATGATTGTATGCACTATACCCCCCACCTAAAATGAAGGGGGGATGTATACCCTCAATCCCCATAGGATCTACGCCCCTGTATGTTCTACAATAAAAGATAAGACAAGTATTGATATATTCTACAATAAAACATAAGGCAAGTATTGATATGCTCTACAATGAAAGGTAAGACAAATACTGATATGTTCTACAATAAAAAGTAAAACAAATATTGACATGTTCTATAATAAAAGGTAAGGCAGGTATTGATATGTTCTACAATTAAAGGTAAGACAAGTATTGATATGTTCTACAATAAAAGGTAAGACAAGTGTTGATATATACTATAATAAAAGGTAAGACAGGTATTGATATATACTATAATAAAATGTAAAAGAAGTATTGATATGTTCCATCATAAATAATAAGATTAGTATGTTTTTAAACCTTATATTGTTCGTTTCTTCTTGTTTTTGAACACTTACAACAACTGTTCTTGTATATATTTTAGCTGACACTGTTGCTTGTGTAAATCACTTCTATGTTAAAGGATAATATCTTAATTCAACATAGATGAAGTAGAAGTGGAGTTTCTGTCAACCTTCTAAGTTAATGACGCCGAGTTTATAGAACGATGTAACAAGATCAGGTTAGTGTGTTAAAAAAAAGTTCTTTGAAGTCCTTGCACAATGGAGACCGTCTACAAAGCATGTTTACAGACCATAGGCACGTCAATTCCACAGGGAGATTTAATAGGGTAAAAAACGGGAGAAGACTGAAAGAGACGGACATATAAGAAGAAGGTTAAACATGTTATCCTCCCAAGAGCCTCCTTGATTTGGTGATATAAATTAGCAACACAAAAGAGCTTCAGTGTTGATGTGTAATTACATTATGGCTTTGGAAGTAAACCAGAACAAAAAACTAAGTACAATAATCTGGGTATACGTAAGAACACTAAGCAAGTGAGAAAAGCAAGGTTGGATGTCCTTTGCATAATTAGTATCTGCGGAATTAAAGACAATTCGGATACAGAGCAGAAATGTAAGCCTGAAATCTGTGAAGTGTATCGAATGATGTGATAAAAAACTTTAGTTGCTACCTGTTGAGCAATTTGATAAGGACAGTAATCTTAACGATCTATACGAGAGGAAGTCAGAGAGAATTTAAATTAACAAATGAAGTGTTGGTTGACTGGGCGTTGATGTGGACTGTACATTTTATTTGTATGAAAGTTTCAAGGAAACTTATTTCCTTATTAGATTTTGTTTCAAAGCCTCCTTCTCTGGTAATGGTACATAAACACATCTTTCTCAAACTGTCATATAGAAAAATAATATAATCCTCTTAATTTTTTGTTTCTTGTAGTTGTTAAAAAATTAAAAAATCAGGCGAACATATGGTATACGAAGAATGTGGAATTATTCTCTCTATTTTGGTAAGCCTAAAAGCTTTGATAAGTTATTAATAGTTCAGTAAAATTACATTGTCATGCTACGCACAAATTATAGTGTTTATTTATCTGATTGCGTAATCGTTTTTGAATACGGCTACTGGTAAAATGGAGTAATATCAACTCACAGAAATACTGATATATATATGAATATTGATCAATTAAGAAACATCAACCACACGTAATAATAACAATAAAATATCGAAGTCATAACGAGTTAAACGTTAACAAAAAATAAGTTAAAAGTTATATACTGAAGGCTTACGTGTGTCAAGCAATTTTAACTTACTGGTCGTTGGAAGTTGGTAGCTGGAGGAAAAATTTCTAAACGAAAAGAACTACTTGGTTAAACACAGAAGTAAAATACGATTTAGGGTTTTCACAACGAATGAAAAACAAAGAATCTGCCTTTGTTAGTTAGTATTTAAATTTCATAGTTTGCGAGGACATTGACTTGCTCTCTCTTTCTTTTCTTAGCTTCTACGTCGTATTACAGGTCTAAATTGTGTGATTTATTACCAATCGACGCTAAGAAACGTTAACTTTTCGCTCATTTGAGTTTCTGTCGATATTATATTTCCGTTTGGTGGACCTAACTTTGTAAATGTTTTAACTTGTAGCACTGAGAGTATTAAGAAGGTGTGATTTCAATTGAGAAGTAGGCAGCTAACCGAGTAGACAGTCCATAATTACAATAAGTTTTCCGTGTATTTAACTTATGTGTTCTAATATTATCAGTGTTACCTGCATGCTTAATAAATCATTATGCATTATCCAAAACGAACAAGTATTTTCTTCAGGGCGTAAATATTACATAAAACAATGTTGAAATCAATAATTACGCTGCAAATACAACTATTAGACAACTTACAACGAGAAAATAATGAGGCAATATTTTTAAAACTGTTAAATTTCAAACTTTACAATGTGTAAATACTAATAAACATGAGTTTTAACTGAATGTTTGTTATGCGTATCATGGAAGTATTGTTGGATGACTTTTTAACAATGAGACAGTGTTTCGGAAACAATGTACTAAATTTTAAGATTACGATGAGTAAATACTAATTAATGTTGTATTTAGTTGATGTGCTATACGTGTCGTGGAAGTATATGTGTATAAAAATATGTTGATTAAGTTAAAACTGTTTTTAATTACTTACTAGCATATTGTTAGAAAATACATTATTTCAATTTTTAGTGTTTTGTCACAGGTGTTTTACCTTTGTTTTTATGTTATTTATTCTTTCCAGTTTCAGGGGGTGAGAACACAATGTGGTTTTGTCTGTTGTTAGTGTTAAAGCAAAGGATAGACGTGAGTACGAAACCTAAAAGCCTTTAAGGTTTAGGTTCGAACACGAATACCTAAATATTTACAGCTTAAAGTCCTCCGCTGCTACAGCGGTAAGTCTACGAATTTACAACACTAAAATCAGGGGCTCGATTCTCCTCGGTGGACTCAGCAGACAGCCCGATGTGGCTTTGCTACAAGAAATACACACAGCTTAAGATACGATTGACATTTTAAGCCTGAATTTAGAAGTCACAAAGTTTTACTTTTAAGTGCAGGATTGATAGGAAACTGACCAGCCTTTATTTTCCACTTATTTCCGACGAAAAACAAACCAAATAAATCTAATTAATTCTTGAAATTTGGGACAGTTTTCCTTAGTTGGCAAGTATAATATTAAGATACTATTATTTCATTTATTCGACTGTAAATTTAAAATTGATTAATTAAACTTAGCGACAAATAGCTTTACACTAATGTATCGTGCGACTTTGTAGTCTTAGTTTTGTTTATTTGTTTCTAGAACATCGGGCTATTGGTTGTATCCACCATGGGAAATCGAACCTCGGATTTTATCATGGTAAGTCCATAGATTTATCGCTGTTCCATCGGTAACATAGTGTAAGGAAATGGTTAGAAATGTATAGATCGCATAATGTTAATCACTATGAATTAATTTTGATAATTCGTGAGTATTGTAAAGTATTTATTATTATAACAGGATTGTTATGGTTTTGGATTCAGAAGACTTAAAAATTTATTGCATAAGCTTATAAGAAAGTACAACACTCAGAGAAGTGAAACTTCAGACTTTATAAGAAAAAGTTTCCGAGTTTCCTAATGCACATTTTATCAACACTTCGCATCACGGTCACTTTAATACAACGAATACAATAGAGAAATAGCATTGAAACAATCAATAAATAGCATTCGAATTCAATATCTGTGGTTTAAAAATATCATTCGCTTTGTCAGTCCATATAACTTGCAATAGAGAAAGCAACGCAAACGGGTGTTCTTAAATATAAAAACCTAATAAAACAATCATGAACGTTGATATTATACGCAAGTTTCAACTTCCGATTTGCCAGTTGTCATAATGATAACAATTAAAATTTAGGGAGGGCATGTTAGCAATAGAGGATTTCTTTCTGTCTTTTTTCTGAAGGCAAGCACAAAGCTCAACAATTAGCTATCTGTGCTTTGCCACAACAGGTATCAAAACCCAGTTTCTAGCATTGTAAGTCCTAAAACATAGCTCTGTGCTACTAAGGGGACAGCTCTCTTAAAAAAAAGATAAAGTTACAAATATATATTTATTTATTTGATTTGAATTTTGCGCAAAGTTGCACAAGGGATATCTGCATTAGCCGTCCCTAATTTAGTAGTGTAAGACTAAAGGGAAGGCAACTAGTCATCACCACCCACCGCCAACTCTTGGGCTACTCTTTTACCAACGAATAGCTGAATTGACCGTCACATTTAAATGCCCCTACAGCTGAAATGGCGAGCATGTTTGGTGTGACGGGGATTCGAACCCGCGACCCTCGGATTGCGAGTCGAATGCCTTAACCACCTGGCCATGTCACGCCCAGCATGAGAGATAACATGTATTAATATAATATTCCACCAACACAACATTACGTGTTTTACACATTACGTTATTGAAATACCCCTTTTAAAAACCATAGTGATGAAAATATATAAATCGTGGAACTATATATACAACTAATATGTTTTTGTGTCCAGCTTTTTGCTGTTAGATTCCTTACATTTTAACGGCCATACATTTTACAATAATTTTAATATTTTTTATTTTATTTTATAACTTCGAAGTTTATTTTGCATTGTTGACTTAATATACGGATTTAGGACTAATCTAAATATTGTAAGGTGATCGAATGTCGGGATGTTTTATTAAGATTACAGATGAAAATATCATCAAGAGAGAGGGTACTCAAGTAATGATTTAATGCGGTCTAATAATGTTGGGTTTTAGATTTCATGCGAATTGTCTTATGACATTAAGAACTTCTAGTCAGTTGATTGTATAGGGTTGACTTCCTTAGTTAAGTTACAAGATACTGACTGTTTCAACTGTGATCTACACAGTTAAGTTTCTTGTCATCGGAAAGACTTACTAATAAAATGAATTGTTTCTCAAACTGGTACTTATCTTTATAAGCAACAGCGTGGGGAATAATAAGTAAAATGCACAGAACAGTAACTATGGGTCATTAAGTAATTTAAATCTGTTATATGCAGTTTATATATGTTTATTATGTGCTTGCTATATCTTGAATGTATATGAACCCTTTCCCTAAAAAATAAGAAGTCTGGTATATACTTTAGAACTGTTTTGGATACGTGATAAACCCCAACGAAAGTAATATCATTTTTCGTAAAACAATGTTGAGTGAAAAGTTTAAATAAAGAGTAATTAGCGTTAACTACTTTATTTACTGGCACATGAGACAAAATTGAATTTGAAACATCAAAGGTTGAAAATATTTCATTAAAACCAGGTTAAAAACTAGCTTCACATCTCGGCATACTAGCCACTGTGGAGAACACCAGTAGGTGTAGAAACATATGAACAGATTTTGAACCTTCTGGATTTAATGAAATTGTTTAAACCTTTTGTATTGTAAACGTAATATTTCACTAAAAAGGTTCTTAATGCTCAAATGAGTTGGAGTTTACATAAAATCATTTTTAAAGAAAGCGACAACAAATTTCGTTTTACTTAAGAATACTTCTTATAATAAAAAAATGTCTATAATTGTAAAAGACATAAAGCTTGATGACGAAATAACTTATAACCTTTAATAATTTGTTTAACTGTTCAGTAACTATTATTTAAGGTTTTAATGAGAAACAAGAAATTAATTGAGCAAAAACAGCTGCAGTCACTTGACAGCCACAAACCAAACACTCTCTGAAAATTTCAGATTTGAACTTAATTTAGACGACACACAATCATTTTTGTTCCTTTTCATTAGTTGCTAGCTTACCTTACGACGATTGAAATCAATATTTGTTCTGAGCAAACGACGATGCATGGCTTGTGTTGGTCTAAAATTGTTGACTAGGGGCGCTTTTGGGTTTTCCTTTTCTCCTTGCATTAGCTGTCTAAGCGCGTAGAGCTGTTAATTAGAAATTAGCCCATTAAAAAGAAGGAAAAACACAGCACATTTTAAAGCCAGAATTTTATAAAATTAAAAGGAAAACAAAAGATCCTAACGGAAGAATATAAGATCTTTATCTGATTTGCACAGTAGCCGTTAGCCAACAAAGAATTGTATGTTACTTCCGTTAGTAAATGAGGTGCCATCGATTGAAAATAAATGAAATAGCAGATGTAACTTTCCTATTTACAGACCTTCTGCCTGGAATAGAAATGTTTTAAATTCACGCAGATATATTTGTTTCTTCTTCTTCTAACTTAGTTAAGCATCCAGTAAATTGTATGACTACAGTGTGTCACCTCGAAATTGGCTGGAAATCACAATGTTTTTGAGAACAGTACTGTTGTATAAAGAAGTGTATTTTAGTTTCTTTTAAACTCTGTTCCGCTAGATTGATTTATGTTCTTCTTTATTAGGATTTAAGATAATGATAGGAACATCCAGGAATGAAAATAAGAAAATATTTTTTTTTCATTTCATCTTTAATGAGCCAGAGTGACTTGTGTGGAGAAAAATGTCACGTCTGTAAGTATTTGGAGCACCATACAAGCAAAAGGTGTACAATGGTTGGAACCTCTTGAAGGAATTTTTTTAAAGAAGCTATATGCATACGTTATTTCCCAAAGGTAAATACTCAAAGAAATTCTTTAGAATGTAAAATGCTTTCGAAATTCGAAATAAAAACTGGTTTTATGGAAACTTTAACTTAGGGTGTACGTGTTAAGGATAAGTGGATCCATAAAAGCTTGTAAAAAGAAAATGTTATTCTATACATGCTCCGGGCTGTACCACCATATTTCTTGTTTGTTTTGCTCCTACATTTCGTTTGAATTGATTTCTAGATGACGACGAGTTATCCATAGTTATTGTAAGAGATGATATTAGTGGCTACACAATGTTTTGCATCATTTTACATAGATTAGCGAAATTCGCCAATGACAGATCACCGCATTTCAATTAACAATACGTTTTTCCTATCGATTAGAATGTATTCAACACATTGAAAATAGCAAAGCTAAGATATTTAAAACAGTATTTCCTACTGCATGAATAATCTAGGATACATTCTTAAGGAAATCTTCACGTGTAATTCTTATGTGTAAGAACACTTAAGTACTGTTTTTTGTTTACGTGATCGTCTAACAGGTAATTCGCCACCGTACAATCATATCATGTGGAATGTAATGTACAAAAAAACAGTTTTAATGTTTCACACAGAGAATTAATTAATTAATACAGTTAACTGAAACAAGCGTTCATGGCGTTTTTTGACCTTCTATCAGTCTGTTCTATACTAAAATGGAATACTTTCTAAACATGATTGAGACGTATGCGTGAGTGGTATTACTTCTTATTAAGGGTGATGATAACTTGAAATAAATCATTCTTGATAAATTATGATATTGAGATAAAAGTATTGATAGCAGCAACGGAGAAGACATACGAGTAAACATAAGGTTGAGTACGTTACATTAAAACGATTTTGAATATGCAAATTAGCAAGACACGTGAGAACCACAGCTGATGTAAAGCGCGGTGGAACAGCATGTATCAGAACTATATTTTGACATTGGTTGGTGGTACATATTTAAGCGTGAAGCCACTGAAAATGTATCGCTCTAGAGAAGGGTATGTAAATGTCCTTTGTAACGCAATATATTCATACAGTCAGATCATGAGGACCTGTTTATGTCGGGATTTGGGATTTTCAGGACGGATGTATGTCACTTGTACTTAATTCTATAGTTAAACGAAGAAGTATGGATCAACTTGGGGTTCCAAACTCATCCAGAAAGGTATCTGTAACAAGGCTTACGCAAGCCGTAGTAAGAAAACTGCGGCATTTTACAACAGATAACTAACGAACACAAATATCGGTGGCAAAAGGTGTTAAGGTGTTCTAGGCAATAACACACAATATAATTAAAAGTATCTCTTTCCGGAATCGAGATCAACAAGGTATGGTTTTACCAAGGTAATACTAGCAGTCATAGCTACCTTACAAATGTCACATGCTTCAAGCGAATGGAGAATGAAATGAATATTTATGCTATTCGATACGACGTACTGCTCAGTTCACCGGACACAGCGCCTACGGATTTTTTTTGGGTTGAAGTATTGAACCGAGTGCTGGAGAAACCGCCATCATCGTAGAAACGATGACTTATGGTTATTGGTGTGCTTTTTGACATGACAATCTTCAAAAGAAGACATTATTGATTGAATCTGCGCTGTAGGGCTGTTGTCAAGATGCTTGATAGTCAGTCAAAGTTTGACCTGACATGGCGACATGGACTATAAAGACATGATAAGGCTACAAAATGATTTTAATATAATGTACGTAACCTGTGTAATTGAAATTCTATAATGTTACAGTAAACAACGATGTAATTTAGATTATTATTAGCAGTTTTATTGTGTTTGTTTGTTTGTTTGTTTGTTTTGGAATTTCGCACAAAGCTACTCGAGGGCTATCTGTGCTAGCCGTCCCTAATTTTGCAGTGTAAGACTAGAGGGAAGGCAGCTAGTCATCACCACCCACCGCCAACTCTTGTGCTACTCTTTTACCAACGAATAGCGGGATTGACCGTCACATTATACGCCCCCACGGCTGGGAGGGCGAGCATGTTTAGCGCGACGCGGGCGCGAACTCGCAACTTTCGGATTACGAGTCGCACGCCTTACGCGCTTGGCCATGCCAGGCCGTTTTATTGTGACGTAATGCTACACACACACATTGTTACCAAGTGTTATGCTTTTTCTGTTAAGTTTGTTTGGTTTTTTAATTTCGCGCAAAGCTGCATGAGAGCTATCTGCGCTAGCCATCCATAATTCAGAAGTGTAAAACTAGAGAGAAGGCAATTAGTCTTCACCACCCACCGCCAACTCTTGGGCTACTCTTTTACCAGCGAATAGTGGGATTGACCGTCACATTATAATAACGCCCCTACGGCTGAAAGAGCGATCATGTTTGGTGCGACGGTGATTCGAACCCATGATCCTCAGATTACGAGTCAAACGCCTTAACCCACCTGGCCATGCCGGGCCTCTTCTGTTAAGACGTCTTAAATACTATTCTTGAGACATAAATTAATAATTTACAGTTTGAATTCGAAAAGTCGCTACCAATGCTAAAAACTAAAGGGGAAGAAAACGAGGGTGAATATAAACATGTTGGGTCTGCTATAAGAACCAATGATTTGGTTCAAATAAGAACTATTATATGGTTTGTTGGCTAATTATTGAGAATTTCAAAGTATCTAAAATATGATTCAATTGAATGTTAAAAGTGCGCTTAAAAAGGAGACATATAATACAAATTAATGTTTCTAAAAGTACAAAAATAAAATGAATTTATTGTTTAATATTACTTGCTGTGTTCAAAAGGGTAAAAAAGTAATTATTCTTATTTTCTATTGTTCTGGGAATATTTTTGAAACTAGGGAAAATTTGAATTATGAAATAAAATTATATAAAGTTTATTTTATTTTTTATTTTTGAATAGAATTTAAAGACCACAGTTTGGCATTTCATTTTGATACAATAGCTGTTGATTGTGTGGCAATTTGGAACAATAATGTTGCCATTTTTCAATAGGAGACATACCTGCTGTCTAGTTATATAAAGTGGTTTGTTCATCACAAGCCACGTAACAGTCTCGTGACATCCGGGCATTGTTAATGAGCCTTCGTACGTGGTATAGAAATGAGTGTCAGGAAGCAATTCCTGCACCGAGAGCGATTTTAAAACAGCCTGTTGTCCTGGAAGAAAAATAACAATAAACAAATAAAGCATACTGTTTTGTTAAATAAAAATCTATGGTGCATAACAACCCTTCCACATGTAAATATATTATTGTAATTGTCACTTGTACCCAATATGTATTCAATGTACAGTTGATTAGTTTGATAAAAACAAGACAAACTGAAATGTAGCACTCAGGCAAATGTTTCAGGTGATTTATTTTCAGTTTTTTTGTACCCAAAATCATTTCTTAATAAGAATCTACGTTTAAAATTGCATACGTTTTAGATATGGACTACAAATTAAATAATAGGGGGATTCATGGGTCTCTAGGTTTGATCCCACCAGTTTATTAAAGTTTATCAGAGCCAAATAGTGGTATATAAATCGATGTACCGTATTGCTAGTTCGTCGTATTCTCGACACGTAATTATGGGCCAACTAAAATCTACACTTTAATATAACAGTTATCATAATGTTCAAAAATTATGTTTCAAATTCTTTTTCAACAACAAATGGCTCATAACTAGTTTTTTTTCGTCTAACATTAGTCACTTTCGATTCTGAAATAACATTCACAGCACTTTCGAAACTGATTTTTTTTATATATTGACGAAGGGATTGTCGAATGTCATTTTATAAGTTATTGGTAATATTGGCTCTCTTTGCTGAGTTTCGAATTTGCTTGCTGACTAGATCTATTTGTGAAGATACATCGTACCCAATACTAAAGACATGAGAAATGTACATGTTACTAGTTTATACTAATGATGCAGCTTCATAATATCCACAGTATCCATTCTTGTACAAGGTATAGAGAATGTTAGCCACAAGAACAGAAAAACGCCATTTTGTTTAGTTCCAACTGTCTAGATTGAACTTCTGGTATTATTAGCTCTCATCCTAACAATCTTCGAACGGTATTCCACGTTCCGTAAACTCTTCAAGAATGTCCTCTCAGAACGGCTCGTATGGGTTATCCTGAAGATGACCAAGAAAGGTCGAAACGTTGTTCTCTGCTTTATTAGTAAAAGTGTTAATACCCATACCAGCCGTAGTGAGATACATTTTTATTTCAAGTGGGTTTCTTGTCATCAAGGAGAATGTCCTCTGATAAAGCAGAGCTTATGGCTTCTTAAGAGTTAATGAGAAAACAAACAAAAACAAAACCATTTTCAACACTAACATCACTTTTCGAATATTCACAGCTCTTGATAGTTTACATAAGGGGTTACAGTCCGTCATCACAAACAGTAAGTTCATAGCGTTTAATTTTGAGAACAGTTGCATTCATGATTACTTTTAAAAGTACATTTACTAGATCTTTCTGGACTCCAGGTCTCAAATGTCGAATTGCTACATTAATCAGTGGATCAAATATTGACATGAATCTACTTGAGCTACAGATATATTTTCATTTTCGGGTGTGACTTAACCTATCAATATTTCTGTAAAATATTTGATTTATTTCTGCCAAATGCATAACCTCTGAAGTATTATATTAAATAAACATGAAATGTGCTGTTTTATTCAAGTTAGATTAGTGTTTAATTTATACTATTTCCTGTAGAATTCATATCTGACATCTGTATTAAACATGGTAATAATAGAAATATTTTATATTAACCATGTCGTATATTCTAACCGTAAAAATAACTTCAAAGTTCTGGACGCATATTTTAACTCATACATACCAGCGTCTGTAACAAATTTCAATATCTCAATTTTAGGGAAAAAAGAAATATTTATAGGAATAACTTAAAAGTGACTCATTATTTTAAAAATAGTGCATATGGAGATGTATAATGCTTTCCTTCGTTTTTTTCTATATGTAGAATCTACTGGTGGGCCAGAGTTAAAATCAGTGGTTCGATTTCCCAAGGTGGTAGAATGCGGATAGTTAATTTTGAAACTTTGCACTGAAACAATAATTATAAGTATTTGTAAATATACATATAAACCAGTACATATTCCTCTTTATATTAAACTTCAAGCTCTCAACAATGTCTAAAATATTTTAAGAGATATTGGAGAAGTGACTTTCAAAAGTGTCCCTACCGTCACACTGTTAAATTAATTAATTTTGAGAATGAAGTTGGGCTTCTAGCGATTCTGTATTATGTCAGTCAACAGTACCGAAATCATTAAAGATATACTGCTATTGAAATAACGTAGAATTTAATAGAAAAGAAAAAAAAACAACATTTGCAACGAAAAGAAATAGTGATAAAAACAAAATAATATGAAATTATTTGTTTGTTTGTTTTTTAATTTCGCGCAAAACTACTCGAGGGCTATCCTAATTTAACAGTGCAAGACTAGAGGGAAGGTAGCTAGTCATCACCATCTACCGCCAATTCTTGGATTACTCTTTTAGCAACGAATAGTGGGATTGAGCATGACATTATAACGCTCCATAGCTGAAAGTGTGAACATCGACCGCCAATTCTTGGGCTACTCTTTTGGCAACGAATAGTGGGATTGAGCATGACATTATAACGCTCCATGGCTGAAAGGGTGAACATGTTTGGTGTGAAGAGGATCGAGCCCTCGACCCTTAGATTACGAGTTGACTCCTCTAACCACCTAGCCATGTCGGGCCAGATTTGAGGAAAACAGCTTTGTACTTTACAGTTAAAACATATTTCAAATTGATGCTGAAAAATTGTATGTTACAATAATGATTATTTAAAACTTGCTTTTTGTAGATATATTTCCTCCATGCTATAAGGGATCAAGTTTTGTTTGGTACTAAGCACAAATGGAATGTACCTGTGCTGTGTTCATCATAAATATCAAAATCTGACTTTTAGCATTATAAGTCTTCAGGCTTAACTCTGAGTGACCTGAGCAGATAGGATAAAAATTAAGGTGTGTGGGTGAGTGTGTGTATTCTTATAACAATGCTATATAGTTTACCGAAGTGATTCTAACCTCTAATTTTAGTGTTGTAAATCCGTAGACTTACCGCTGTGCCAGCGAGAGACCTTTCGGGTGACCGAAAATAATGTTTAAAACATTAAAACAAATACTTTTCAAAATAAAATAAAACTCTTGAAAATAATTCTTCAGAAACCATAACAGTTGAGAAAAATCTTTTTCTGGACGATACTGCTGAAACACTTGCTATAAAAAAGAAACTTTGTTCGCTTTGTTGTTAAGAACAAAGCTACAGAATGAGCTATCTGTGCTGTGTTCACCATGGGTATTGAGCTCGGATTTTAACGTTCAAAGCCTTCAGAGTTACTGTTGAGCCAATGGGGACAAAACAATAAGACTACAGGGTTTTGTTTATTAAAATCATGTTACCTTTGAGATTTTAAATTGTGATTTTTGTTTTAAACACGTATTTTGCAAAAGGATGGCGCGATTAAATTGTCATCAAACGATTTAGGTTCAATTAGTCCCAAAGAAAAAAATTTTCAGCATTTATTGACGTCAGGATGAAATATAATTTTTGCTTCTTCCTTTAGACGAGTATTCTATTTTACTCTTGCTAAAGATATGATATACACAGATACACTGATTTCCCTTAAGAGTAATAAGCTAGTATCTGCAGGAGGTTCGAGCTGAAAATGTTTTGAGGGCGTAAATCGGAATTCTCTGGTCCAAAATAAGTTGTGAAAAAAAGAGTGAATACAATATAAAATAAACAAAACAAACTTTATTGACTCCACAAAATAATCAGAATGAGTGTAGTTATGAAGGATCGTGCTATATTGAAGCTTCCGAAGTTTTCTGAGCAGAAACAAAAATATTTTTTTCTCAGACCAAAAAACATTATATACAGAAAGCAATAATGCTAATTTCTTCAGGATGCATGTGCTACCTACGCCACTGATGGTCATTCCCATAAAAAAATAAAGGTGTTTGTGTCCTCAAGGTAGCACTTGTGCCATCAATGGAAAAAAAAAAAAGAGTGCAGTCTACTTTCATATGGTATATTTAATTTTACAGAAGAGAGAATGCATGTGCTACTGTAGATAAGTGATCAAAACAATAATTCAATGTTCTACTTTAAAACTACACATACCTTTATGTAATAATATGTAATGAAATTTAAGCAGGTAAAGAAGTTAATAAAAGGAGTCGAAAATGAATGGTATGCCTGAATACCACATATTTTCTCTCCTATTTATCTTCACACTATCCTTCTTAATTTTAAAATATATCCAATTTTAATAAAACAAATTTGCACCTTGACTAAAAATGTATTAATTCACTTTTGTACAAAACTTACAGAACAATATGCACAAGTAACATGAAGAACACAAAATTATACTAAAATTGCAACCCAAAAAACATAAATATAAAACCATCTTTAGGACGAAAGAAAAAGTCAATAGATTAATATAATTTTTTTTTCATGAAATCACAGAAGTACATTTTTAAAAATGATCGTTAACAAAGGTGCCAAGTAGCAATAGAATCCAAGAATGATTATTAAAAATATAGTATTATCATACAAAACATGAATAGAGTACACGTTCCATCTTTTTGCAATGTAAAAAATAACAATATTTTATGATGAATTTAAACTACATTATCATCGCTACATGTTTTGACATAATGATACTCTGTAAGTAAGATAACAGTTTATAACACTACACAGAAATAAACCCTCCAAGAAAGACGTACATTTATGAAACAACTTCACAATGTAGACTACTCATGGATACTAGACTTGCAGTAAAACAAAGATTGGAATAAATACCAGTTTTGTGCATTCGGTATTTCAAATTAAAGCCAATTTTAAATTAGTAACTTCTTGAGATTGTTCTAAATGTTTAATGCAATTAGGGTAATATGTAAAACATATTTTATTTGGGTTTTACATGTGAAAGACAAAATTTGTTGCATAACACTAATACACTTTAGGAAACTTATATTTCAGTTGCTTTTCTTCTGTACCGTATTTATTCCCAATTGGCCTTGCACGGACTACAGTTTGGTGTGCGGATAGAATGAGCTGAGCAACAAGAAGCTTCGGTACTAGAATTGTAACATAACCTTCCTTGGCTTGTTCTGAGGCAGGGAGCTTAAGTGTTGTAGCCATGATTTTTGAAGCAGCAACTGATTTCCTAGACTCTGAGTTATAGCCATTGGCAAAATCAGTTACAGCCTACGTGCCAAAAGTTTCTATTCTACTGGCCAAACATTAGTTACAGTTAGACTGAAAATATATCCAAACGTTTAGTAAAACGAGCAAAAATAAATGCATATGAAATTTTTGGTAACTCTAGTCGAAGACAACTTAGTCTGAAGAGATACGAATGTGATCACACGTAACCAGAAAGTTTGTGATGAAAGGCCTGTGGTCATCTGGATTGTGATTATAAACTTGAATGCCATGATAGCCAGACCTTAACCCTTAAGTATTGTCTTGGCCAAATGAAATGACTACAGGCTTAAATATAGACTTTGTATCCTTGCAAATGTAGACATCTTTGTCTCCCAGGTTTTATCAAGTCACACACTTATCAAACACGGATCTGTGCTGCACACCACGATAACAGCCAACACAGCTATTCTGTAGCCCACCCACATTTTCCTTATTACTGTCGGAACGTTATACAACCAAAGCCCAGGTTCAGAAGGAAATAAATTGTGTAGAATCTGTAAGTAACGTTTCTTATACAAATAACTGAAAGAGGCTAGCAATCATAGAAATTCAACCCCTATCTTCTATTAATGCATGAATATTGACATCTTATTTTAAAACAACACTATGTAGGTTTGACTTTGTTCCTTCATAGGTAGGTACACTTGGAGTATGAATTATGCTTACAAAATATTTCAATCTGCATGATTGAAAATATTTGACCATAATCAAATATTAACCAAGTTTAAACTTCATATGATGTAAGAAAATGTTTATCGATTTCGCTTTTCCACAAATAATTTCATCCACTCACGAATATACTGATTCAATATACTGATTCAATCGAAGATACCAGATCAAACTGTATTTTTCTTCAAAAGGTAGTACAATTTTACTGTTTCTCTTATCTTATGTTGCTACATTCTACTACCACCGAAGTATTTCAAAGTCAAAATTCTCTTAGCAGCTTTAATGAAAATATCAGACACAACATATCTGCAAATAAGGCGTCACAGATCAGTAATCACAGTTTAAACCAGTCTTAAAATTCAGGTCATTGATATACTGCTTGATAGTTGAGTTCTGTGTGTAGCTGATTCATTTGTGTCACAAAACACTCACGGGAGCCCATGTAGGATAGTCCTTTGGAGTTCGACTTTACCACCAGTTGCAAATTAATTTATTTAAATCCAGTATGCAGTTGTGAATGGAGTACACAAGTCATCAAATTGAGGAGGTTTACAGGTAGAATAAAGAAAGAGTTGATTTGGTGGCAGAGATTCAGAATACATGTAATGCTTTAATTCAAAATTTCATCAGCATTCAAAGTATCAAAACTATGTATGAACAGTTCCTCATTAAAGATATGGAGTTCTTCACTTTGAACGAGCAATTGTTCATTAATTGGACTTTCAACAATGCTAATGAAATCTGACACTACACTGAACAAATTATCAATTAAATTATTATACAATAGACTTCAGACGTAGTTTAGCTTCTGTAATCTGGTTAATACTTCTTTTAATTGTACTTAGTCTAGAAACGAGTTTTCTTTCAACATCGTATGATTATTTATATCATTTATATATCGTTTATTAACTAGATTGTTAGACTAAAATGAGTGTAGCAGTTGTTAAGTATTATAATTTATCTCTGACAAGTCTCCGATACAGTATGTTACGTATTATGATTTCACATAGCCTGAAACTGAGTTAAATTTTAATTTAAAAGTTAATTAAATATAGAGATGTATCTAATTTTGATGTTTGTACACAATTTTCTTTCTTAATACAATTATATTTTAATATAGAAAAAAATAGTACAATTTATAATAATAGTTATTATAAATAGTTCATACAAATAATTTACAAACCTATAAAAAATACTGAGTATTCTTTCCCGCCTGGAACTTCCTTGATATCTCATCGAGGGTTCACAATGAGAGAATTAATTCCGAGTTAACGTAGATACAATTCAATTGACATAGAGCTAACTACTTTTCTATTCTTCGCTAGTCTTACACTGTTTATAAGCTGACTTTTCACTGCTGAAGTTATGTAATGTTGTCGTAAAAATACTGATGTCTGATATGAATTCATTGAAATTAAATGTTTTATAAGGTTCAAAATCTATAAATGTTCCTGGTCAAATATCTATATAGTTTCCCGATTAATAAGCGTTAATCATAGAGGTTCTAGAAATTTGAGTTGACTCAACAATATTAAAGATACACTAGTGCTTCGTAAAACATATATTATCTATTCTTACACTTAAGAATCTTCTATAAATTTAGAGAATAGGCAGGAAGTTCGTAATACATATTTAACAGTGTAAGTTACACGCATTTCAAATATAAATTTAATTTAGACAAATGCCGATAATAACATAAATATTTGTTTGTTTGTTTAATTAAGCACAAAGCTACATAATGGGCTATCTGTGCTCTGCCCACCACGGGTATCGAAACCCGTTTTTAGTGTGTAAGTCCGCAGACATACCACTGTGCCACTGGGGTCAACATAAATAAATATATAATTGTAAATCCATTACGCACTTAATACTTACAAATAGTTTGTATGGCGGAGATTCGTCAAGTTCTGTAATACGGTCATGGTAAGGATTACAGAAATTCTACTAGCTGCTGATTTCTTCACTGGAAAACTAACTGTTGAGCCCCAGACACGAACTTAGATATTCTTTTTTACGTGTTTCTACTATATTTTAACTAACACTACAGGCTTAGTTCGAAAGTAGACCTTCTGAGTTATTGATTTATTTCTACTGAACCATTAAACAAAAACTAAAGGATAAATGTGTTGGTCAAGAGATGTTAAACGGTAACTTATTTTCATATATCTAAGTTTCTTTCCATATCGCCAACCATTTTTTCTGTGGTTAAGCTTCGTAAGTTAATGAAAATAACATAAACATTCTGTAGCATTCGTTCTGCTATGATCTTTGTATTCAGACTGCTGGTTTCGATATCATATCTCACAACTTGGATTGCATCTAGATCAACTCATGGTTTAATTTATATTTCCATTTTTTTTAATTGGATAACTTTTCTTGTAAAACTCTAAGTAGTTATACATTAACGTGTACATTTTTTCTCTGCTTGACATGTATGTGTATTATAGATGAATGTGTACAAAAATGTCCATTTCTCGTCACAGAAACATTTGTAATTTCTATAAAATGTTTCAGGATGCCTCAAATATTTCACTCATAAATGACTAGGTAATGTTGAAATACATACATAACACACATATATTTATCCATACACATACATACATTGCAACATCATATATTATCACATATGCGAGTACATATTACACAGACTACTTCCGGCTGGTGCAACATTACTATGGTGTCAACACAGGTTATATCATTATGCTATATTTTGATAACTGCCGTAATGTAACGTGCTGCCATCTGTGAGTTTTTAACGTCAACACGATATCACAGCAGCGTAAAGTAAATTATCACCAATATAAATCAAACAAACTGAGAAGTTTCAGCTAGCCTCGCCATGGCTAGGTGTTTAGGGCGCTCTCTTTATAATCTGAGGTTTGCGGGTTCAAATTCCCGTCACATAACACATGCTTGCCTTTTTAGCCGTGGGAGTGTTATATTAATTTAAAACACATTTCTGTTACTTTACGTAACCTAAGCGTATTTGAATAGAGATCACAATGCCCTACTCTGTTTCTTTGTTTTTTGAATTTCGCACAAAGCTACTCGAGGGCTATCTGTGCTAGCCGTTCCTAATTTAGCAGTGTAAGACTAGAGGGAAGGCAGCTAGTCATCACCACCCACCGCCAACTCTTGGGCTACTCTTTTACCAATGAATAGTGGGGCCCTACTCACTGTAATTTACTGACATCAGGAGTCTTAACTGTATGTAATAACAAAGTGTCAATCACTCCAGTGCTAAGAAGGCAATAAATTCCAGTTCCTTTCATTCAATTATTTTTCAGTTAAATAACTATGCTAGGCAGTTATTCAAAGCTGTACCAAATAGAAGAGCATAATTAACACTTTGCCCAACTACCACAACTATCTCGCACCTTCATTCCAAGTACTTTCTCGTTTGACTCATAAAATAATGAATCATGTTGTCAGATAATCAGATAATGAGATAAGGACCTGTTTAGCCAAAGTTGAGTTTCTTCTATGTTGCTGGCATTTATCTTAGCCACACCCAACTTCCTTGCTGAATTGTCCATTTCTTAATTGTTTTATCAACAATATTTCTTATTGCAACCATCTTGTCTGTTTATACATTAATTCGTACACTTCAACTGACACAGACCTTATACCCTTCACATATTCTTGTAGACACTGTGACACTTCTGTTTTTAGGAGTGGTTTATATATTACATTCTTGACGACCATAGAAAACTTTCAGATACTAAGTAGGGAAACAAATATAAACAAACGCAAAACCAAAAAAGCCCTACTTATACAACAACTAAACCCAAAATTAAATCAATATAAAGGAACACCTTTATACCTATACTAATTAATAACTTAACATCCAACTGTAACGCCCCCTAAAATCCCGTACTTGTTTATACTCGTCCCTAAGACATGTGTCCGGCAACGGTCAATTGAAAACTCCCTTTGTTAACCTGGAGGTGGCCTAGGAAGGTCGAAATTGTTCTCTGCTTATCAGTAAAAGTGTTAATACCTATAGCAACCGTTTTGAGATACATTTCTTTATTACATTCATAGAAAACTGTATATTCTGATCAAACATGAGCATCTTTAATTAAGAAACACTTAATCTCTGTTCTGTTGTGTGATAATCCATTGTCACAGATAGTAACTGTTCATCCCAGTTGTTTCTCCTTGGGGAAAAAGAAACTTTGTAATACCAAGTTCATAGTTTTCATTATTTATTTTGATAAGCCTTTATAGTGTGGTTGATTAAACAAAGTGTGTATCTCCAATACTTTCAACAATTAACATAGTTTAGAGAATAGATGACTACTTAAAGTAGCTCCCTGATTCATCTGAATATTTACAGGCTATCCAATGTTTTGATAAGGCATTAGTTATAGACTGTGCAGATGTGTTTGCAAATGAATAAGGCTTAGTCTACTCAGTGAAGTGATAAATAATGAACACCAACATGTACTGATTACGACATTTAGTCTCTGGGAGAGGATTAACAATATATTATGTATAGAGGAGAATCAACAAATCTCTGTTTAGGCTAGCTTTTCCTCTGGTCAGAGCATAATGTGTAGAATATTTACATCACAGTTATTATCTTGACTCAGATAAAATCAGTAAAAGCACCATCACTTGTTAGCACCCATACATGTAACACCCTGGTGACTTGCAGTTTTGAGTCATGTTAAACCTGAATATCCTTCTGCCTAAGAAGTCTGGGAAATACTAGTTAGTAACCATGATTCACTTGTTTATAACCAACAGCTGCTTGTTCAAATGATAAAGGTTTTGTGTTATTGCAGGTTATTTGTTTCTCAATTTCTCCTGACAATGATTCATAAAGTTGTTTGGCATGGAGCATCCATACCAGACCTAAATACTTCAACTGCTCTTTCTGGAACTCACCAAGTGTTAATCAGTTTCAGAACATTAACGGAATCTCCTATTATATGATTTGGCGTTACTACTGCAGAAATGGCTTTAACTGCAATTTGGTATTCATTGTCAAGACATTTAACAAATAGGGACAATATCATCGTATGTCGAAACAGTTTGTCAGCATATCCACATTATGGACCTGGGTGATGCAGCACAAGAAGGTTATACTTTTACAGTTTTGTGATCTAATATGTAGTTATGTGTTACAGATTTTTAAAATGCAAGAGTCATGTTAGTAATGAATAGTAAATTTTCTGCTATATAAGTTTTGGTTGTGTTAAACAAAGAACAAAAGTACAATAATTTTTTCTTCATTATACAGTACTTGGTTTTAAGAACACACTACCATAATATATAAAATATGTTCCACTTTGTCCTGCTACTACAATTAAATTGCTCCAATTTTACTATTACAGGGATTAACTTTCATCAGGAATTCACAATTTTATTGTGGATATAACTGCACCGAGACTTTAACCAAAGTAGGCTTTCCTTAGCATATGGAATGTTTGTTCAGACTCTTCAAACCATCTTCAATATGCATCAGCTTTAACGAGAGTGATAATGGTACGTAAATCTTGAAAAGACTAAAATCAAAACATTAGTATTATGACAAAAAAACAAGAAAACTGCATATTTATTGTCCTGTCATTAACTGGATTGAGGTGTCGAAGTTGATATTACACTGTTGTAATGTTCACAAGGGCAGTAGAAACACTATCTTTACCAAGAGTGTATGCGAAATATTTCACATGCATATGCATGACAGTGTATTTTCCTGGTTTCAGCTTCAATATCCATAAGATATTGGGTCCAAGTTTTCTAAATCAGATTTAGCACATGATTAAACACCAAGACATCATTGACAGACCAAATATCTTTATCTTTGGAGTTCGTTAAATATAAATTCCATGTACGCTTCTGCTACTGTGTTGAATCTAGATTGCTGGCAAAGTCATTAGTTACTAACCTTACATGTGTCAGAAACCGTTTATTTTACTTGAACATGGTGTGGTAGAAGTAAACATAGTAGTACCAATATTTCAACTACATCAACTTCACTCACCATGCCGATTAATATTTCATCGAGGAACTGAATAGCTAACTGCCCATAATTTCAGAACAACACTGGGTCTACATTACCTCTCAGATAGATAACTGTTTGAATTAAAACTCACTGCTTTCCAGACAAGAAACAGCGCATTTTATGCACTGGTTACATCACTGTTTTAATTTTCGCTAGCTTACTAGACATCATCTGCGGTAAACCACGAAACGCCATTTGTTACAGAGAGGTGTTGTGACTCCTTCTGAAACATATACTTGTACAGTAAACTGTTCTTAGGCCTGTTCTGGCCTGCATCAGATGACGTTTCTGCGGAAACACAATCCACTTGCACACAGGCAAAACTGACCAATTATTTCCACACATTAAATTCATCTTTAAGACTCCATTGCATGCCAAAACTAAGATCAAAGATGACCATTTTCATTCTTTAGTTGTAGTCACAGCCATTCATCTCCTTTCACATTTAAATTATGACAGTTTATCAGAACGTAGTGAGGTCAGTATTGAATAACTGAAATGATGGTTTTAATTGGAGTGTCTGATACACAGATGGATCAACCAAGGTCCTGGAACTCCTTTATAAGATGGAAATTCTGTTTCTTGCCCATGTATCTTCACAGGCATACAAAGTGGTAGCAGATGTGTGAAAGCTGAGTTGGCTACCTTTTGACACAAGCTACACTAGATCTGAATTTATTTGTTTGTTTGAAGTTACACCCAAATCTACACAATGGGCTATCTAGTCGAAAGTGTTATTTAATTATCTGACGAAACAATCCAGTTTTAGGATGAATTATGTTACATATTCGTGATGACGAGATACCCACTTGAATTTAAAATGTATCTCAAGATGGCTGGTATGGGTATTAAAACTTTTATTAAAATAAAGTAAAGAACAACATTTTGAACTTATAAGGTCATCTTCAGGTTAACAAAGAGAGTTTGCAACTGCCCGTTGTCGGACACATGTCTTAGATACGAGAGCGCAAACAGGTATGGGATTGTAGGGGGCGTCGCAATAAATGTTAGGTTATTAATTAGTATAGGTATAAAGGTGTTCCTTTATATTGATTTGAGTTGTTACATTAATGCAACAACTGCCACGACTTCTATATTGGAGAAACAAGCAGAAAAATGGAAACCAGATTCAAAGAACACACACAAAAAAAAACACCCGCAAGTCAAATAAACACAACATAACCATATAAAAAAACCCAGATACAAAGTAGGGAAACAAATATAAACAAACTCAAAATCAAAGAAGCTCTATTTATACAATAACTCAAATCAAAATGAAACCAATATAAAGGAACACCTTTATACCTATAATAATTAATAACCTAATATCCAACTGCAACGCCCCCTACAATCCTTACACATTTACATTTTCGTCCCTGAGACGTGTGCCCGGCGACGGTCAGTTACAAACTTTCTTTGTTAACCTGAAGATGACCTAAGAAGATCAAAACGTTGTTCTCTTCTTTATATTAGTAAAAGTTTTAATAGCCTTAAAACCGTCGTGAGATACACATGTTGCACATTATAAACAAAAGCATTGAATTATAGTTTGTTAAGCAAAGTGGTTCGAGCTAAATACATTTTTTTTTGTGTCCTTAATTGTAAAATATGAACATCTTAGTGGACACTAATGCAACTTGCAACAATTAAATGTTACCAACATTCTCCAGACTTTCCACACGTGAACAGCGTAAGATGGTGTCGATGAATGAAGAGGTGTGTCAACTTGTAACCATGGAGACATTAGTGAAGACCAAGTCGTCTGTATCAGTATCACGCAGATAGCTTATTTCTGTTCTCACATTTGTATGTAACATTCCGTTTCCTTTAGTGTATTGGATCATATTCAGTACAACAATACGCATCAACTGTTTAATTTATTACTGCTAATTGAATATCACATAGCACTTTCATTAGAAATAATCAGACAACTGAAATAGTTACATATGATGCAATAAAAATGTTTTTAAAACCAATCTCGTTCTTTTGTACACACCAGTTTAACATTGAATTGTGGTATTATTCAACATTACTCTGATATCTGGAAGGTTTTTCTTCTGTGCTAACTTTTCAAATGATATAGTGTGTCAAATATTATATCATATTCCCACAAAGTTAAACAGTATAATCTACATAAAGTCGGCTCTACATTTCAACTGGTATTTTAAAAAAAAAAAAGAAACAACCGGCGAGAAAGCGGTAAGTGTACAACGCTAAAATTCAGAGTTTGATAGTGTAATGCGACTTTGTTCTAGAACAAATAACAACTGTAGGAAGGACAGCCAATAAATTACCAACGAAATAATGACCTCAGAATGTGGAGTAAGTTTCTGCGGCAACTGAGAAACGAATATGACTCAGTTAACTATCTGGTCAAGCTAAATAAACACTGGCCACACCTCATCTGGTCAAGCTAAATAAACACTGGCCACACCTCATCTGGTCAAGCTAAATAAACACTGGCCACACCAGCTCAGTATCAGTTTTGCTACTTTATTTGGACCACGCGACAGGTGCCTCCAACGCTTTAAATTTTGCGTGTAATGTGTATAATACTTACATTTCATTGTGGACTTTTTCTGTTATTAGCCTTTAAACATTCAAGTCTTTAGGACATGGCTTATCCTACTTTTGCCCAAGTTGACTTGAAGAATGAAATGATTTCGATATTTTGAATCATCAAAACCCCTTGTAACATCGTGAGTGTCCAGAGTATGCTTCCCAGTGATTTGTCAAACTTTCCTTACTTTCCTCTTCATCTTAAAGTGCAGGAACAATCTTAATTTCTACATTATAACAAAGCAAACTTCCAGTTATTAGAAATAGGATTTTCCAACAGGTTATGTAAAGTGGTGTATTTTGTGTGTATTTTTTATAGCAAAGCCACATTGGGCTATCTGCTGAGCTCACCGAGGGGAATTGAACCCCTCATTTTAGCGTTGTAAATTCGTATACTTACCGCTGTACTAGCGGGGGGCATGTAAAGTAAAATGAAACGAATATAGAAAACACCTTAAATTCATCATACGAATTTCAGAAAGACATTCTTCAAGACCGAACAACACGAAGCCTTCGAAACTATTGTTGTCATGATAACTGTTACGTTTCGCGAACAGTTAACTAACTAATCAATACTGTTTATCATCTGCCTAATTCTGTCTGCATACGTCACCTAAAGTCGGTCTATTTAACACTGTGTTGGGAAACGTATCATGACTTTAAAGGAATAATGTGAGACTAGCGAATTGGAGATTAATACTGATAGACGGTGTATTCCCACCGCAATGTGGGTCCAACTTTTTCCAGTCACCTCCAAACCCTAGGATACATTTTATAATCCCACGTTGTAGCGTGTACTCTAGGATCCTTTTTAAATAAATATGCAGCGTATTTTGTTTAATTTTTTAAATTTTAAGGTGTTTTGTTCTGGCTTTTAAAAATTGTGGTTATAATATAATTAATCAGAGGTTGGGATATGCTATGATATTGTTTACTTATTTAACTTCATTTAAATATAATTATTTAATATCTCTGATGCAGCGTTGATGGTAATGCAATTCTTAAAGTTGGGCTTTCATGATTTGAAGATAAAATGATTCACTAAACTGATGATGCACACGAACAAACACACAACAACGAACAAAAAAAAAACACGGAAGTAATTTCTTGTTGTGCCTTTTGCGAATTGTCTCGGACTGTCCATTATTGTATCTGTTACAGACAATACAAACATAGATGCGTCCAGAAACACAATTTTATAAACATACCACCAACTGAGCTTTGATAACATTTCGAAATGTCTTTTAGATCAAGAAATATTTTTAATCTAAGAAAACACTGAAACATATAATGCAAAGTGGAAAGCGTAGTAAAGATAAACGTTTTAGACACGAAGTAAAATTACATGTATATACCCGTTAATTTTACCATTTCCTCACATAAGCTGGACGGCCGAAGTTTGAAATACATTTATACGTTGTGTACATTAACGATGTACATTTCTATACTATCTAATCAGATTACTTAATAAGAAGTTCAGGTTAGTTACTGTGGTTATTTATTTAGTAGCTCATGTTTGTAGGTTGTTAAGCACAAAACTACTTAATGAACTACTTGTACAACATCATGTTCAGCATGTTAAGACTCCTCGCATTCTAGTATTTTAAATGCATGAAATGGATATCCATGTAAAACATTAAACAAAGAACAATATATTTTTTTCTTTGGGAGGAAATTTAATAAATCCTACACGTTCTTACTTTCCAATTGTGTGTGTTATCTAATAATATTTGGAGTTCTGCACATTAACTGATGTTATTATGATGCTAGCTAAATAAATTATAAATGCTATTATACTTTCTATACACTCGCATGTCGCAGAGGGAGATATACACCAATATACTTATCCTAAATAATTCAATTTAAAATTTAGGCGAGATACCTTAACGTCTGTAAGCATTTTGAATAATTAAATTGAAATTTCAACTCCTCTTATTCAGAGATATGTTGAAAATTCAAAATTATTGAAAAGAATAATGTCTCTAGAATTTTCATTCTTTCTATAATCTTTTCTTCCACTCTCCACGAGACAAAATTAAAGGTTCGTAATATAATTTATTCTGAAAGTTAATAATCGAAATACAATTTGTGAGTCAGAAGCCAAGTTTTGGATAACTCCTCACAGTATAGTAAACACTGGTCTCGAGAATATTTACCTTGGTTTTAATTAACGAGGTTAAACAACATAACAGCATTAGTATTTTGATTCACTTTTTTGACAATTTTTCTACCTGATTATCGAATTAGATTTTTAATATACAATAAAAAAGTTAAATGTGCCTAATATTTACGATTTATTACAGAGCTCCTATATCTCTAGTAATGAGTCAAAGTATAAACTGATACACACACACCCGTATTTATCAACAGTGCATGGAGGTTACGAAAAAAAGCAAGTAGATTTATTTACAAAATTTCACAGTGAAGCTACATATAGAACGTTCGTGTTTCTAAAATAGATCTACGGGATAAATATCGTTTGTCAGCTGTTTCCATTTACAGGACTTAAATTCACGTTTCAGATTCATTACTTACAAGGCAAACTAAGGGTTTGTAATATTCCATCAGAAATTATATCCCACATAGAAGTAATTGAGAAACTAATACAAAACAATTATACTTCCCGGTGCACTGAAACGTTCAGGGAAGAACATTTTACTTTTGTCCGTTGTAAACAATGTTAAACTCATAATTCTTTAGAACTGAAACCACCATTTGAATGATTAGTCCAAAAGTAAGAGATAAAAATGTCGTTTAATTCAAAACTGAGACAAACTATGAGATAATTGATTCGAATTGTTCTTTCAGTGGATAAGTAAAGAAATGCTTACCTTTGTAGAGAACCTGGTTAAGTTGACTTATTAGTAGTCTGAGCTGGAAATTTGTTTCTTCTCCAACCTTTAAAATATTAATAAAATTAATCAGAGAATGATGAGTAGAATAATGCTGATTCATTGTGTTATATCTTTGTATTTCAATGTTTAGAGCTATTAAATGTTCAAATGTTTGAAACAGATGGCTGAGAATTTCAAAATAAACCCTTTTGATATGTTTTAGCCATTTAATACTATTCTCGAAAATATGCCATTGTGCGAGCCACACTGATAGTGAAAAGTGTATAAACTAGTTGATAATTTGAGGATTACATACTGTGTGTTGGCCACAAGTGTGTTAAACACATGAATGAACAACCACGAGAATGTGATGCTTAAAAACAGCTTCACGAGATTCATAAAACTCAGTTAATTATCGAATTCTGAGAAATGCTGAGAAAGTAATGATGAAATTACATTTTTAAGATAACTGGAGGTTAAAGTTATTTTTATATGACTATGGAAAATACATTACGGGTCAATTAATTTTCCTTCACAGATTGAATGAAACCTCAAATGTTGCAAATAAGTTATGAACACTGAACCACTGGATCAAAGCAATTACGTTCACGGAATTTTAGGATAAAACATCATGAGGAATGTTTATAATCTAATGCACAAGTGAAACTGAATAGAGATAAGTTTGGTGAACTTTATTTATACGTAGTCATGAAAACTGGCTAGATATATCTACGATTATTTTGCAATGGTATAAGATATAAACGATACAGTTTTAATGTATGACAGTCGGGGGTGGTCATTTGGAAACATGGTGTAACGATATTACGGTTTTTGACTTAATCTACAGCTAACACCAGTACTTATCAACTCGTTGTGGTTCAGTGTTGTAAGGATTATCCTTTATGTTAAAGATTTCATTACGTTCTTTAGAAGAACTATTATAGTTCTAATACAAAACTATTTTTTGCAATCCAACTTACTTAATTGTTGTAGCATTATTATGTTATTATCTACTTATACACACATGACCAAAGTTTTGAAATCTGTAGTAATGTTTACTACATTTAAATGTTCTGCTTTTATCGTAAAGATGTATCAACATTTGTTTCATGAAATGATAAAACTTCAGACTAACATAATACGCATCATAAAACACTGGATATTTGATCTAATTAAGAGTCTTCTGAAGATATAACAGATTATTTTTTTAAAGTGACAGTTGTACAGCATACTTTTACTTATTTACATATTTGCATTGATTTTTTTTACATTTCAGTTCAGTGTGAATCTCATATGTTATATTATATAAAAAATCTAACAATTCGAGATATTACTATCACTATAGTATAAAATGCGAAAAGTAAACAGTTAAATATTTTAATTTTCACTTCTCATCTAACGGGGCCTGGCATAACAAGGTGGTTAAGACGCTCAACTCGTAATTCTAGGATCTCGGGTTCAAAGCTTCGTCACACCAAACATGCTCGCCCTTTCAGCCGTGGGGGCGTTATAATGTGACAGTCAATCCCACTATTCGTTGGTAAAAGAGTAGCTCAAGAGTTGGCGGTGGGTGTTGATGACTAGCTGCCTTTCCTCTAGTCTTACATTGCTAAATTAGAGACGGCTAGCGCGGATAGCCCTCGTGTAGCTTTGCGCGAAATTCAAAATAAACCAAACCACCTAACGCAATTTAAGAAATAACGCAAGAAACATGTGGCGTCTCTCAAAGTATTGAATCTATAATTATTATTATATTAGATAAAATTCGGGTATACTTGTTTTCGAAAAGAGGGCTAATTTGCTGTAACTAATATGATTTGTATTTGAGGAACGTTTTCTCTGATAAATTATTGATGGTAGAAAATTTAAATAATAAAACATATTTTTACAAGTAATAAAATGTTTCTCTTCCATTGTTTTTGACAAAGATTACTACAACGACTTGACGGCGTAGTTCAGGTAAACAATAACTTAACAATTCAGGTTGCATGCATAACTGGACAGAGTACAAGCATTTTTATCCATAAAATCAGAGCTGAATATATTTACGAAGAATTAACTATGATCTTGAATTTGATGATGAGGAACCCACTTTTTGGAAATAAAAGTTTGGAGGTACCTGAGGATGACATAACATTATTGAAACGTCGTGCACTTACAATAAAGTTTTACTTTTTACTACCCATTCAAGCCGCTCCAAACTTTTATAATGATGATTCTGTTACGTTAATTAGTGCTTTGTGTTTGTTTCTTTGGTTCTTGTCTTCAAAAGAAGAAATGTGTATAATACGAAACGAAACCTTGGCAGGGATTTAATTAACAGAGAGAGAAGTCTGAGGAATTCTCTCCCTAACAGGAGTGTTCAGGAACGTTGTGGTTCATCTTCGTCCCCGCTCATGGAAGATTATTTATCTTTACGTGGGAGTTTTCGTGTATTTTAATTTGGCTTCTTTAAGGCGATGAAGTGACGTGGGGCAGTATAAAAATGTCGGGTGTGAATGCTGAGCGAGACCAAGGCGGCACGAGGGAAGTAGGCCAGGCCGGAGCCAGTAGTCCAAATAGTCGGACGGCAGACAAGACGAAACATCAACTCAAACGGCATGATTCGGGGCCGGGCAAGGATGTTGCCTTGGCTGGGATCTAAAGATCCAATGCCTGAGATTTGCGTGGGGTGAAAACGGGAGTACCCCGAGAAAACCCACTTTCACTGCCAGGGCGCCGAATAATCTGTCCAGACATTGCCTGGAAGTAGCTGGAAACAAAATCAAGGTTATTAATACATATTGGAATAGAACACATATGGCTTAAGGCAATAATGTAGAAGTAGCTAGTTGGATGTGGTGACTTAGAAAACTACTTGCTATGGTCTTGTAAGGCAGGGAGGAACTTCAGATTGAACTTGCGTTCACATCTGATGAACAGAGGTGATGGGTAAAAACGTGAGGGTGGAGGTGAGTCGACTGGCTGTTCTTCTTTAGTGAATTGTTCTTCATCGGTCTGGAATGATTTGTTTCTTCTTGCAATTTTAGTTTGCGACTTCTGAGTGCTTGTGGACTGGTTATCTGTTTGAACTGACGCGTCGGTAGTCGTAATTTCAATGGCCTGAATCTGGCTGGTGGTTGTATTACGTGAAGTTAGAACTGAGGTCTGGCAAGAGCTATCGCATGCCTTCTTTGGATTAATGAGTTTTGAGATGTTGCTGGCAGTGGAAGTTGACAGCGTCGATGTTGAATTGCATGAATCTGCTTTCGTGTTTTTCCTGGCTGGTTCTTGATTTAGCAGTATTTCGGTATGTGTATGTTGGAAAAACTAGACTATTTTATATGTAAAATAGTCAAGCTTAATGATTGTTAGCTTTGTGTTTTCTATTGTCAAGAAAATATTCTTATATTTTGTGGCTAATTTGAATTTAAAAAGTATTCTATATGTTGCCATGGTGAAAATAGCTGGACAGAGGGCTACTAGTAGCTGTTCTGATTAGGCGTAGCACTGACATTAGTAACTATTAACATTATATCAGGTAGTTTTTCAGTTACATTTCTACAGCAGTTTGCGTGAATTTTGTTTTGAAAACACGTCTGGTTTGTAACAGAAAGCAATGGTGTAAGCTTTCCAATTAATTCTTAATTGGTATCCAACATTATCTAGCAGTTGTGAGCCTGAGTTCTAGGTAATATATCATAGGCGTTTTGTAACATCATCCAACAACCTCTTTGATTGACACTTTGGCCAAATGACTATAAAAATTCCGCTTTTACCACTAGAAAGCGTTAAGTTAATATATTGTGATACTTATGGACATCTAAGTGCGCAAGACTCCTCACAAATAGGCCCCTCACCCATTCCACAGAATACAACCCAACAATCAAGAAGAAGTTGTTTTAATTAATACACGTATTTACTACTTATGGTCAGTATTCCACAGCCGACAGTCTTTCTTCCATCAAAACAGTGTCTAACATTATTAGAAGAATTAATGGACTGTACTCCAAAGTTTCCACTTTCTTAAACAGCACATTGCAGCGACCTAGCAGAAGATGTTCTTTCACGTGTGACTATAGAAAACTCACTATGAATTTATGGGAAAATATTTTAATGGCTGTACATTTGTAATGCACCGGTAGATTTCTTAGACAAAATATATGTTTACTAATTTCGTTTTGAGTTTACTTAACGATTAAGTATATTTTATTAGAGGTTTTACAGTAATTAGATTTATATTTAAAACAGAAACGAAGTCTCGATCACTGGTGCAATCATTCTAAAGCATACACAAGTTGTAATTGTAAAGAACAAATTAGTATATAAATCAACTTTCAGTAATCTATCAATGCAATTAGTTTTATAAATAAAGATTCTCTCATTTTTATTTTGTTAATATCAGGATAATGTTTTAGTATTGTGCTGTCCTGTTCAGAAAAACTGTTTGTCTTTATTCATATGTTCATAGACTTGAGAAGAATTTTTGTTGGTCTTTTAACCCGATCTTCAAGTTAGGTCCTGTTTCACCTGTGTGAAAGGCTGGGTAACTGTTACACTTTATTTTGTAAATGTTTTATAAGGGGGGGGTTGATTGGTTTCATTTTACAATTTTTTAAACACGTGCTTAATGTTCATTCTAGGTCTGCTTGTTTGTTTGTTTGAATTTCGCGCAAAGCTACTCGAGGGCTATCTGCTCTAGTCGTCCCTAATTTAGCAGTGTAAGACTAGAGGGAAGGCAGCTAGTCATCATCACCCACCGCTAGTCTTTTTCAAGTTTCTGATAGAAGTATCCTAATATTTTCTATATATTAGATAATACAAGTTATTAGGTTTCCTTTGCTTTATGGAGTGTTCGAGTTTATTCGTTCATTAAATACTTACTTCTCATCTATTTTATTAAATTTGTTAATAGGTTCTTTTAACTATTCCGGTAGGGAGTTGGTTAATACGAGTAGAGAAATTTCGTTATCGATGTTTTCTGTGGTGCATATATTGTATGATAAATTTAGGAGGCTTTTTAGAGCGCAAAACGTAGGCTTTTCTAATCATGTAATACAGCAGAAGCTAGGCTTTTTTTTTTCTATTAATTTCAGTGTTGAAGTCTTGGGGGTTGGTGTGATATTAACGTTTAACACATCGTGTTATTTCATTTTTCACTGTGAATTTTTATGCAGTTTGTTTATGTGTTGGAGGGATTGTGTTCATTCATCTTGACAAGTCAGAAAAAAAGTTATCTAAGTATCTAAGCCAAAATGTAGGCTTATATAGAGAGAAGCGACTATGGCCATGCATGCAGTTCTAGGAAAATAGTGGACAATGTACCTGATAATAATGTTCTAATATCAAGTCTTTATTATTACTACTGTGGAGAGAACATGAACAAGTATTGTGACTAATTACTGTATCAGTCCTCTATAGTCTCCTTACTATCAATTTAATTTCCTACACAAGTTTTTCACACTTTAGATGTACTTTCACACCACTAATCGACCTATTACTGCATGTCTCTATTTTGTGATTATACGAGTGATGAAGTACTGTCTTAAAAACCTATTGTTCATGTAGGTTTGATTTGTTATGTTTTTGAAGTAAAACAGTTGTTGATTGAAATGTCGGAAAAGCGTTAAAATAAGTAAATTAGTGACTTCTTATTTTAATCATGGTTTTGTAAGTTACTCATTTAATTGATTTAGGAGTTTGCAAGAAAAGCAATAAATACATAAATTATGAGCTATGGTTTTTAAAAGTTGTTTAAGACGTCTAATCTGAGCACAAAGTGGAACAACACGATTTAGCCTCTGTACCAGTCATTATGTCTGTAGTTTCTAGGTTTTTACATTCTGTGATCTTCGTAGAAGTATACATAGATACAGAATAGATGAGTTTTTTTTCATAAACGTCATCCATTACAACTGATACAATGAGATGTTACTATTGAAAATCAAAAACAGAGAGAACTAACATCCTTTCATAGAGTAAGCCAAATCTTTATGTGCTGTTGGTTAGAGTTTAAGTCAACTTGCAAAAAACTTCGGTGGTTTTCAAAGTACTGTAACATACACACTTAACAGATCCAAGAAAATTTCAGTCCAATAACATCAGACGAGGAAGAGATGAAAAAACAACAAATTAAAACAGTAGAAGATAAAAATAACTTTCCTGAAAAACCGAAACAAATCTATAAAAATATAGTTGATGATGTTAATAAGTCACGCACAAATAACGTGTCGAGAACGCTGGAGAAATGTGGTCTTTTAGGAAGAGGAAGAGAAAAAAAAATCATCACTGTGTAAATATTACAGTAAAGACTAGATTTTGCAAAACAGTGGCATACGGTGTCTTGGACACAGATGTTTAAATTTCAACTGCCTGGTTTCAAACAGTTTGTATATATTCGTCAGCCGTGGGGCGTTAAATCCCACTATTCGTTGGTAAAAGCCAATGACCAGCTGCTGGTCTTACACTGCTAAATTAGGGACGCTAGCACAGATAGCCCTCAGTAGTTTGTGCGAAATTCTTTGTATATATTCAAATAATGAACGAGGTTCAACTGTCAAATAAGAACGAGGTTCAGTTACTCTTTGGGGCGTAATATTTGCAAATGAGTTCAGCTAACTTTGCAAAATCGATAGAATAATGTATCAGCGTAAATGCTAGAATATATTATTTCATTATAATATACTCTCCAAGTAAATACCAGAGCATGTTAATCCCTTATTCTATACCTTCTAAGGAACTACCAGAATATATTATTTCATTATAATATACTCTTCGAGTAAATACCACAGCATGTTAATCCCTTATTGTATACCCTATAAGTAACTACCAGAATATACTGTTTCATTATCATATACTCTCCGAGTAAATACCACAGCATGTTAATCCCTTATTGTATACCTTCTATAGTAACTACCAGAATATATTATTTCATTATCATATACTCTTCGAGTAAATACCACAGCATGTTAATCCCTTATTGTATACCCTTTAAGTAAATACCACAGTATATTATTTCATTATAATATACTCTCCGTGTAAATACCACAGTATGTTAATCTCTTATGGTATACCTTCTGAAAAGAAGCTGATTTGGTGGTATTTTATATTTTAAGACGATAACAAATGTTTATTTAGTAAAGGAAGAAAGATCAGAAGATCTCTAGCAAATAGAATAACCATCAAACGTCCAGATCTTAACCCCATAGATTACATTTGGGGTTTACTTAACAAAGTACTAATTGTTGTAAAGAAAGCCTTTGAACAATTTAAAGATATAGAATAACTTTAGACCAGATACCTCGAGTAAGTACACACAGTACCTTGCAACAGCTTTCATCTCAAACCAATAATGTCACATTTTGATGGAATTAAAATAATGTAAACAATTATTAATGAACTTGTTTTTATTCAAAATTTTAATGATCAAAGTTAACACTGTTGTGCGTCATGAAGGTTTAATATCAGCAAAATATGGAAAAGAACATACAACTTTAAATTTGCCGATTGCACAAGTATTCAGTTCCCTAACTCACTACTTGTTGGAAGAACCTCTGGCAGCAATTACTGCTGTGCATCATCAGTCTTGCAAAATAGGATGGTGCAGTTTTTGCCCATTTTCTTTGGCAAAATTGCTTCAGTTCTGATTAATATGTTGGAAATCGTTGATGTACTGCAATCTTCAAATCTCGCCATAAACTTTTATTTGGATTCATATCAGGTCTATGACTGGGCCACTCTAGGACATCCACTTTGTTCTTTTGAAACAACTTTAATGTGGCTTTGGGCTTGTGCTTCGGATCATTGTACTGCTGAAATGTTAATTTTTAAACCAAATTTTATATTCTTGGCTGACTCAAACAGGTTTTATTTCAGGATTCGTCTGTACCTTGTATCATTCATTCTCCTCTCAATCCTTACAAGCTTCCCAGTCTGTGCTGATTAAAAGCAACCATATAATTTGATGCTACCACCATCATGCTGGCACCGGGATGGTGTTGAATGAATGATGTGCTGTATTGGGCTTGCATCAGACGTAACGCTTTGAATTAAGATCAACAAGCTAAATATTTGTTTGGTCTGACCACAAAACTTTCTGTTATTATCATTTTCACGCTTTATCTCAAACTTCACACAAGAATTAAGACGATTATTTTTCGGTGGCTTCTTTTTTGTTCCTCGTTCATACAGACCAGCTTTGTATATGGACCGCGATATTATTCATGTACGAACAGTGACTCCCATCTAGGACATGGAACTCTGCAAATCTTTCAAAGTCATTGTTGGCATCACAGGTGGTATCCCTAACCAGTTCCTGCTTGATCTGGGCAGTGACTGTATGGCATAAAGCCCGTTCCATTTCTTAATAACGGACTTTACTGTATTCAAAAGGATAATAGACGATTTTGAAATTATCTTCTTACCTCCTCCTGCTCTATACTTCTCTTACAAGTTAAACTACGTGATTATGGTGTTTGACTTGTAATCTGCTGGTCGCGGGTTCGAATCCCGTCCCAATAAAAGACTCGCCTTTTCAGTCGTAAGGGCATCATAATATGACGTCAATTCCATTATTCGCTGGTAAAAGAATACTTCAAGGGTTGGTAGTAGGTGGTGATGACCAGCTGCTTTTCCTCTAATCTTTCACTATTATATTAGGGAGAACTAACGCAGATAGTCCTCATTTAACTTTGCTCGAAATAAAAACACTACCACTTTATTCTGGGCTTCTTTGGAAAGCTCCTTGGTGTTTATGGTTGGTTTGTTATATCAGTATGCGAGTTGTGGCTTGAACAGATGCATTTACTCTGAGTCAAGTTAAACCAGTAATCACACACAGAGACAAAAACCATTATATTTTTTATTGTAATTGAACTGCTTTAGGATGACCGTAGCAAATGGGTTGAAGACTTATGCAATTGTAAATATTCTGATTTTATTCGAAAATGTAATTTACTTATATAATATCAGAATTTTTTAGTTTTCTCATTTGAAGGTCTCATGATTGCAAGTTTCGACATTAATAAATCGTGTAAGCTTTGCAGTGGGCGAATATTTTTGGAAGATGCTGTAGATATTGATCCACAAGTATCTAAGATTGTTTTTATAACAAATGTGAACCACACTGAATACTATCAGTAAAGATAATTAGACATTATTTCTGTGCTAAATTTATGGCAATACTTTCTTGTAAAATTAATCTGCAATAATTATAAGTTTATTGCTATAGCAAACAATAACTATTCTGTTGGTGAAGCTCATAAGATGGCAGTTGATGAAGTGTCCTAATAAACTTGCACACTACTTGACATATATTCAAGAAATGTATGGGTAGTTTCCATAAAATTCCTTTTTTAATTACTAATAAACTGGTATTCTTTAAGAAAACATATTCAGTTCACCCAAAACCTACATACTGATCAGAAAGTTTTACCTATAAATACTGTTATTGTTTATCATTCTAGAGTATGTAATTTTCCTCAACGTTACCCAAGGCCTAGTTCTTTTGCTAAATTCTATCATTTTTAAAGTGTTGATAGATATAAATCTAGTAATCAAAGGTTGTATAGATAATACTTATTTACAGTTTTCATTAACAAATTAAAATTATTTGAAAACACAGACGTTTATATACATAGCTCCCCCATTAAAGTGGAGTACAAACATTCTAGTCGTGTTTATCAAGAAATAGGTATATTTATAGCATGGTTGTGGTAAAACGTGTCGCAACATGATATTCAAATAAGTAAATATAATCAATAACTCTGCTATACACGTTTCCATCTCTTCTCCTTTCTTGCAGTCTCTTGGGAATGGGGTAGTCTTGCCGTTATATCTAAGGTATAATATATCTTAAAGCAAGAGTTAAAAATTGCCCAACGTATCATACTTTAATAGACAAGTGTTACATTTCGCATCAATATAAGCCAAAAGTTATCAGTTTTTTTAAGCAAGTTGTGCAACATTTAGCAGAATTCTTTCTCACACAGATGCTTTGATGAAAGATGTGTGCTTTTACGATCCAAAATATCACTTTCCTTGGTCGATTTTACGCATGACAGACGAGAAGAAAAAGTAAAGCGCTTTTACAGAGCCTGGTACATTAAGTATTCATTATGGAAACAGGTTAGACATATATTCTGTAAAATGTTACCATGGTTATCGGACAACGTTTCAGTACAAATAATAAAGGAATAATTGAAAGCTTGAATTATGTTGTGTTCTGCATTTGTCTCCTATTGTAAGGTGTTACTGAGCCTTCCTTTTGTCTCACATTGTTAAATATTAGTTTCTAGTAGTTTGTTGGAGATACCATAGGTTGACAATTTAAGAAATTTACGTGTAAATAAGCACCTGGGTTCTCCAAGTTCTTATCTGGGTTGAGAATAATTTGTTTTATGTAGAAAAGCGAACAACGTTTCGACCTTCTTCGGTCACTTTTTTGAAGAAGGTCGAAACGTTGTTCGCTCCTCTACATATTTTTTTTTTCTCAACCCATACCTGTCGTTTTTACATATGTATTTTTCTCTACAAGTGGGTTTTCTCGTCATCACGGAAGTTCTTATCTCTCCCGAAAATATTTTATTCCTTGCAAAATAAAAACAATAGGTTGGTAAATGAGATTTCAGAAGATCTGCCTTTCCTTGTATGATAAAGTGCTGGAAGACGAATTATGTTATTTGAAAGAGTGACCATAATATTTTTGAAATATCGTATTCATTTCTTAAGAAATCTTAATAAAAATTGGAAAATATAACAAGAAAAATACTAAGTTTCATTAAAAACAAACATTTCTTTTTGAAATCCCACAATAATTAGTGAAAGTTAAATTTACATGTATATTGCAATTTAATTTTTATAGTAAAATAACAGTTGGTCTTTCTATTAACGGTATTACGTTAGCTATTCTAGAGTTACTTCAAAATGCTTACTTGTTTTGTGTGGGTGGTGATATTACTGTAATTATAGCATGTTATTGTTGTCTTGAATTAAGCACAAAGCATCATAATGGGCTATTTGTGTTTTGCCCACCACAGGCATCGAAACACGATTCCATAGTACTAAGTCCGCAGATATGCCGCTGTTCCACCAGCGAGCAACTATAGCATAACCAAAGGAAAAGTCATAATTCCAGGAAATAAGGTTTTAATACATATTCAGAAAAAGTATATAATAACATATCCTTATTTAAATATTTATGTTGTTATATTATAGGTAAATTACCATCTTCCCTCAAACTAGTAGGCACTTTGAGATAGTTAAAAGTAATGTCAATAATAGTTCTTAAAAACAACAATTAATTTTTAGTTAAAACTTCATAATTTGTGCATCACTGAATATCAAAATATTTTCATAACAAAAAAGTTTGCTTTTTCTCTAAGATGGTCCATTTCTATGAATAACATATTCGAAAAGTTTTGCGATTATACCTTGGGCAGGTATGTTTGTTATCTTAGCAAAGTAGTAATAAATAAGACGTTGCTATAATTTTAAAAAAAGTTTCTAAAGTGGCTAAATAAAAAAATACCGCATTGGCAGTTTCAGTTAATAACATTTATTATATAAAAAAATTAATGTGGTGGTGGCATTTTGCGAAAAATACTTTATTCACAGATAGTAGATAGAACTAAACTTTATTACATGTTACTCAGTCTTAATCGAAAATTCATATGGCTATCGACGACTAGTTTGATAGAGGAATAATAACTCGTATTGATGATTTAACAGCATAAGTACTCAAAAGTAGCACGTCTGTTGTATGATATGTGAAACTTCTTTCAACTTTTAAAACAATGTTTGCGATCTCGATCCTTTCTCCTATCCACAGCGTAATTCAATGACTTTTAGAAAGTATGAATTTTGGTTTGTTTTGAATTTCGCGAAAAGCTATACGAGGGCTATCTGCGCTAGCCGTTCCCAATTTAGCAGTGTAAGACTAGAGGAAAGGCAACTAGTCATCACCACTCGCCGCCAACTCTTTGGCTACTCTTTTATCGACGAATAGTGGGACTGACCGTTACATTATAATACCCCTATGGCTGAAAGAGCAAGCATGTTTGGTGTGACGGGAATTCGAAACCACGACCTTCAGATTACAAGTCGAGTGTCGTAACCACCTGGCCATGCCGGGGCTTCAGAAAAGGAGATACCTGGAATAATAAGGGTAAGCATATACAGACGTTAACTGCTATTGAGATATGTCAATGGATGGAAGATGTTTGATTGTTTATCCGATCAACTGATCGAAACCTTTATGTAAATTACGGTCAGACACCCCCATATTTTAGGCATAGATATCTTTAAATGTGAACAGCACACCAGGGGGAAGAGAGTCAGTTGGCAGCAATCGCCGCTTGAAGCAGCTACCCCTAAGAGAATAACGAGATCGACTGTCACTTTTATAACGCATTCACAGTTGAAAATGCAAAGCGTACTTGATAGCATCAGGTCTCGAACCTCATATGCTACGCTGAGGAACTTAGAATAATGAAATAATAAATGTTAAAACATGGGCTAAATATAACAAGACACATATAAGGTAAAAAAAAATTAAGTTGTAGTGAAAGTGTACATGTTTTAAAACAGGAAAATTCTATTATATACAAAATTTATGTTCTTTCTGTGTAAAGAATAGTTGATAATTCTCTAAACATCAGTACAAAATTGTTAAACCACAGAGTCTTGAAGTTTCATGTTTGTTTTCACCATATTCAATAAGAAAAGAAGGTATTTCTAACTCAGAGACTTTAATACTGAACACTAAACACACAATGGACACTGGATTTCTGACCTGGATAAGAAGTGCCATCCCGACGATTCCTTGAGACTTTGTAACTGCTTCTGAGATATTTTTGTAGAGGTCTGAGTTGAATCCCAAAATCTGGACCTAGAAGTAAATATGAACAAAGAAGCTTGCTATCTGTAATTATAAAGTAATATGGATAAAATGTCACCTCTGTTACAACATTTACCAGATACCAAACCACAAGCAAATGTTTCCAACATTCGATTTATAAACTAACCCGAATAGTTCTAAGTTCTATATGCGAAAACTATAAACATTAGATCTTAAAATAAAACCACCTGGAAGCCCGGAAATCTTTGCATTTTAGATATTAGAGTTTTTCAAACTTTCAAACCATGTTTATGGATTGCCGTTGTCTGCTGAGGGTCATATTTTGATATTGTTTTGGATTTACAGAGAGACTTATGACTTCATCATGCAAATACAGCAGTGGCATTTACAGTCGATTTCTTAGTCAATTTATAAGTATAAACTCTGAAAATACTGTTTATATTATACTGATAATCATACAGAACTCTGAAAATACTGTTTATATCATACTAATAATCATACAGAATTCTCAAAATACTGTTTATATCATACTTATAATCATACAGAATTATCAAAATACTGTTTGTATCACACTTATAATCATACAGAATTCTCAAAATACTGTTTGTATCACACTTATAATCATACAGAACTCTGAAAATACTGTTTATATCATACTAATAATCATACAGAATTTTCAAAATACTGTTTGTATCACACTTATAATCATACAGAACTCTCAAAACACTGTTTATATCATACTGATAATCATACAGAACTCTGAAAATACTGTTTATATCACACTTATAATCATACAGAACTTTCAAACTACTGTTTATATCATACCGATAATAAGTTTCAATAAGTTTAGTTTTATTACCTAATTTATAGCTCATCCCTTATAATTAATTACATAATTGATTAATACAGAACTGTATACTTCTGTGACAACAAAAATTAAGTAGAATGCTATTGATTGGTTTGTTATTAAAAAAACTAAATTACAAAACCATACAATGAGCAATGTTGTGCCCACCATGGGTATTTAAACCCGGTTTTTAGCTTTATAAGCCTTTACACTTACCTCTAAACCATTAGGAACAAGTAGAACGTATAAATATAATTTCTTGTTTTTAATAGCTGGCATTTAAAGTTATTAACGACTGTTTGTTTTGTCAAAAAAATTGGAAAAGTATCGTTAGACCTTAAACTATTTTTTATTCTTTTGAAATTTTAAACGTTCGTTTTTTTATCTTTGATTGCGCTTTTCTTGTTAGCTATAAAAATAACATCTTAATGGCTGACGGATAACATCTTTCAGAAGTCTCATATACTCAGGTGTCGCTTAATCTGTATTCTTATTTATGTGAAATGTATCAACTAAATTGGGTAATAATTAAAAGTCCCTATTGATAAAACATTATATGTATTATTAATGCATTCTGTTTTAACGAAAAATGTCCACTAACTAAAATCACTATCTCATGAGGGTTACGGCGTCTTCCATTTTGCTTGTAAAACTGAAGATTTATACATTTTCCAGTTGGGATCTTTTAATTTTTCGAATTATATCTTAATGTCGCGATTGATTTACGCACCAGGTATTAAACAACTTACGTCTACACTTAAGTTCACTGCCAACTGAAAGCTTGAAGCAAGCATGTACTTAAAACACGTAATTAAGCAGTATCTATTACTTCGCTGTTATCAAGCATGTCCTTACGTAGTTGTGAAATGAATCATCCAAACTATCGCACAAAAGTGTTCAGTAGTTAAACAGTACTTTCATTAAGGCAGCTTTTCTTTCAACTGTAATGAACTTAATTCATTCGTGTACGATCGATCTACCTATTTCACAAGTTGCTATTTGTCTGGCTGCTATGAAGGATATCTGACGATTAAGTAATAGTTTTGGATGATACCATTGATAGAGTATGATAATTAATACATAATATGCACGTGTATACTATAATATCACGAACATGCATAATTTGTAAGTTAATAATAACAGAGACGAGGACGGTTGATAAAATAGAACATTTTGTTTACTGGCTTTCGATTTTGTAGACATTCCAAAACCACAGGTTACAATACTTTCTATAACGATTACTTTGCCATTACTACAGGATCTTCAGACCTTGAACTTTACATTAAGAAAGTTTACTCGTAGCTGAAGACTACCCTGGTATTTACAACTATCCGGCCTGGCATAGCTAGGTGGTTAAGGCACTCGACTCGTAATCCGAGGGTCGGGGGTTCAAATCTCGGTCATACCAAACATGCTCGCCCTTTCAGCCGTGGGAGCGTTATAATGTGCGGTCAATTCCACTATTCGTTGGTAAAAGAGTAGTTCAAGAGTTGGTGGTAGGTGGTGACAACTCTAGTCTTACGAAATCAAACTAAAATTAATGACTCAGAAATCTCTTTAAATTTAAAAGTGTTCTAAATTTACACACCTGCAACTATAGTATTTTCCAACATATTCTATAATATTACTTTGTTCTTGGTTTACGACTTTACTCAACATCTACATAAACTAATGATAGCTGTGGTAAATAAATACTTTCGTAACAGATTTCGCTGAAGACTGAATAAGTTTATTCCAAAACATCAAAACCTAGTAAACAAAATGTTCTGTATTTTATTAACCGTCCTCGTCTTTATTATTAGGCTTCGTATGCCACAGCATGAAGTCATTGTAAATGTTTCACGAACATGCATGTTATGTATTTGATCAATAAAATTTTACGAACATGCGTACAAAGTATGTCAACATTAAAGTTTTACATGCATGCATACTATGTTTTCTGCAGTAAAATTTCGCGAATATTCATACTATAAACGTCAACAGTAAAATTTCACGTACATGCCTACTATGTATTTCAACAGTTCAGTTTCACGAACTCGCACAATATGTACTTTTACAATAACGTTTCATGAACATGCATAATATGTACCTCAACAGTGAAGTTCCACAAACGTCCATATTATGCAGTTCTACAAAAAAATTTCACAAGCCTTCAGTCTGTGTTCTGTTGAAATAAAACTTAACACCTGCCATACGAGCCACATCGCTACTTAATGTGGGTAAAACAAGGTTATTCTAGGAAGGTAAGCGTTGTTTTGATTTTAAAAAATAAGTTTAGCACTATTTTAGAGGTCTAGATTGCTGGAACAGACCTGTGACTGGAGCGGTGGTGACCTGACCTGAGATCACGAAAGCCAACATGAAGAAATTAACTTGTAGGTGTAAAGTAAAACGACGTAGCAATGAAACATGGTTGAAATGTTCCAGATGTGGTTGTGAACATGATGGTTTAAGTGTAGTGATTAAGCTAACTGTGGGTCCAGGTAAGATGAGGGAAGAATCAATTCGAAGATGCCCTGATAGAGTTGGCTTACCATTTGAATCGGAGATTCTTCAGTTGTTTACTGTATTGATAACGATATATAAAATAATGAGCACAAGAGTACTATTAAATAATAAAAAAGGCAATTGGAATCATATACAAGATGTAGTTAGTTTCAATATTTGGTGAAACGAACGGCACAGTAAAACCCAAAGATGCAGTTTTGAAGTTGAAGCAGATTCACGATCTATTCATTACAAGATGATTTCCCTAGTGATTCTAAAATTAAACATGTCATTCTTACAATGAAGAGTACATATAAGAAGGATGGTATAATGCCCAGTATGGTATCGCCATGGTATAATTCGTGGATATTTCATTGTGCCGTATTTTCATTAAAATTTAGCTGTTTTTTTTTTTTTTCATTTCAGAAGTTGTGTCATGCTTCATTAAACGAGATATATCAAAATAATCACAAATAATCGGTCCACGGAATGGCCCTCCCTCCATATTGACCATCCTAGGCTTCTAACTGAAAGATCCTGAGATGGTTCACGTGACAAATGTTGATATATACCTGCACTAAACTTTCTCATCAAACACCTCACAAACATCTTTAGGGAACTTTTTAACCGTGTACACTTTTTGTCCGTACGTACTCAATGCCTCTTGATACATGTCTCACATCCACACATACTGTGTGTTCTTGAGAAACGTAGTACATACATCTATATGAACGTACCTCTGCAGGAAAGGATTGACCAGCTACTGTGTGTTCAGAACCAAAATTCTCAGAACTTCCAAAGTGCACATGCACTTCGTCTACACGATAATCGTATGATAATGGTCCACTGCTAATGTAGACAGCTTCTGCTTTTGCTGTGGAATTGGCCTTAAAGGCAATTCCATGTCCAGTGTTGGTAATCATTCCATTTATCTGCAACATAGAAAGAAAAAAATTATGAACGTTTTAAAATTAAAATCAATTATTTTCAATAACTTCGACTGTACTTAAAAGTGATGATTTTGTATAATGCCTGTAATTTTGCAAGTTTGCCAATATTTCTTTAATCCTTTGGAAAAATTAAATGAAACCAAAACAAATAAACTCCATGTTTCAAGACTCACACCAGCAATTCAAAATGTTCTTTATTATAAAATGTCAAGATGAATCATCGGATATTTGTAAAATAATTTCATTAATTAAATTAACAACCATAATATATGACATGAATGAAAGCTGTAAAGCCAACCAGAAAGAATTTCCTTATTAGCAATAAATGTTGAAAGCTAAAATTAGTAAATGATGTATTAGTTGTTGAAAAATAGATTTTGAAGGGCAATTTTCTAATATTTTGCCCGTCAAGCTATGTATCTTTAGTGATTAAGTCCTGCGTCCCACATGCCATATATATGACTACAATGACTATTAGTGTTCATACTTAGTTTTTAAGCAAACGATCTGGAGCCATCCATCTTGGATCACTAAAGGAAATTAGACAGGTGATCGTCTCAAGTGACGAAGACGTTTCGATCGATACACAAAAACCTTCTGCTTTATTAAAAACGTTTACATCTCGGAAATCAGCCTCAAAAACCAATTTCATTTATTATGTCATTCAATTTTAGAAAATAGAAATTAATAACGTCACTTCCGGTAACGTCAAATCCATTTGATTGAGTCACGCGAAAATCTACCACAAGAAAGCATGCTGAACCAAAATCGAAAAACTACATATGCAATGATTATCATGATAAAATCTTTTGTATATGAGTGATGCATTTGTATATCTTCCTACTATATGTCATTTAATGAAACTTCTTATATTTTGTTGTTGTTGTCATCTTAGCATAAAGCTAAATAATTGGCTATCTGCGCTGTGTCCAGCACAGGGATTTTAGCATTATAAACCAGAAAACGTGTTGGCATTTTTTATGATAATACTAATTCTTTGTTTGTTAATTTTCGCGTAAAGCTCTTCGAGAACTATATGCGCTAGCATCGCTTAATACAAAAGTGATAAACTGGTGGGAATGTACTTGGTAAACACAACCAACTGCCAATTTTTGGGCTACTCCTTTCCTAGCAAAAAGTGAGATTGGTTGTAAGATTATAACTCTCCCACAACCATAGGGGGAGCAGATTTAGTGGTGGGATTCTAATCTGAAACCCACAGATTGCGAATCGAGCGCTCTAACCACCAGGCCATACCAGGCCCTGATAATACTAATATAAATATATTTACGAAATGTCATTTTAATTTCTTCGTTATCATTAAACTCTAGGGCCCCTGTGGGAAAGAGAATGGAATCATCTGTTTCTAAAACTGTTTATGCACGAAATTGCTTGCGGATCATTGGCTTTGTTTTTTTTTACACGATCTGTAATAATATGCGATCATCAAAAAATGTAAACAAAGATATTTCAGCATTGCAATGAATTACAAGGTGCTCTATATATTTTACATAGAAAATAACCAAATTCGCCTAATTTCCCTCGGTCAGATTTTTACTCTGAATGGCAAAAGGCGGCCCATCATGGCCAAGTGGGTTAAGGCGTTCGACTCGTAATCTGAGGGTCGCGGGTTCGCATCACCATCGCACCAAACATGCTTGCCCTTTCAGCCGTGTGGGCGTTATAATGTGACGGACAATCCCACTATTCGTTGGTAAAAGAGTAGCCCAAGAGTTGGTGGTGGGTTGTGATGACTAACTGCCTTCCCTCTAGTCTTACACTGCTAACTTAGGGACGGCTAGCACAGATAGCCCTCGAGTAGCTTTGTGCGAAATTAAAAAAAAAAAAAAAAATCGAATGGCAAAAGGTAAAAGCGTAAAAGATGCAATGTGTGAATTCCCACTATGTACAAAAGGTTATAACCAGTCTGAATCGTCAGTGATTTGATGGTTAGAAAAAGGCAATTTTAAAAAGTGTAATGTCGAATTTGTTCTTTTGGACGTTTTTTTTAGTATGCTTTCTCTCATTTCATGAAAACTTGTATTCTCGAGTATAATTTATTAATTACAATTGTTTATTAACATGAACTGAGATACTAATTTCAAAATAAATTCAAAGATCGTAAGTGGTTTGTTTTGTTTTGAATAGACGAGGGCTATCTGCGTTAGCCGTCCCCAAGTTAGCAGTTTAAGACTAGAGGGAAGGCAGCTAGTCATCACCACCCACCGCCAACTCTTTTACTAATGAATAGTGGAATTTACCTTCACATCATAACGCCTCCACGTCTGAAAGGGCGAGCATGTTTGGTGTGACGAGGATTTGAATTTGGGACCCTCATATTATGAGTCGAGTGCCTTAACCACCTGGCCATGATGGGTAATTTTACTTTGAAATGTTGTTATCGCTGCTCTCTGGTAGCCGAGCAGTAAGCTTAAAAGACGATAACACTAAATTGGGATTCTATTCCTGGGGGAAGCGTAATACTAATCACCTACTGTGTAGCTTCGTGTTTATAACAGAGAAAACATATATTTCTTTTCACAACGTTCTGTTATTTTAATTATACATTTCGAATAATAATCAATACATAATATAATTAGTAATAACACTGACATTTGGGAATTTATTATACGCAAAGGTTGCTTATTGTGCAGCTTTACATTTAACGATAAAAAGAGTAAAACATTGAAAAATACGGAAATATGATGTTTTTCCTAAACGGTGAAGCTGAATTAGAGATTACTAACTCTAATACTCAAACCAAATACGATTTTTTAAATTAAAAAAAAACAATGAAATTAACACGTTACTGAGGAATCATGTTCAGAGTATTGTATGAAAGCGTAAAAGGGGAAAAAGTAGAAACAAATGAGTAAAAAACGTCAGTCGATGACATTGATAACCAAAACCTAGAAGGAAAATGCTTTGATCTAATTATTTTGTTTAGTAACCTGAAAACAATAGGTAATTACACCTGCACTGTATATCTCTCAATATATACATCTGCAATGTATAATGCGAAACTGTATTTCAAGCCTGAAATACCTATGTCGTCGTTTAATTAGTAGAACCTAAACGTCGATTGACTATTTTCTCGGCAAAGACCTGTTCGATAAATCAATGTAGAAGAGCACCCAACGTGTACAATGAGAAAATTTACATATAAATGGATGAGATAATTCCTCAAGAAGTATAACACTGTTACTAACATCTTATTTCTGAATTTATTATCATGTAATCTGTATTATTTACAACCAAATAACTGACAAAGTTATGTTAAATAAGAAAACCTAAATTTACCGATGTTGCTTAGATTCATTAACAGATACTGTGACTGAGATATTAGGGCTACAGAAATGGTGTTCTGTTTAAGCAACTGTACAAGGCACGAATATTCTCCTTTGATCGTAATTAACCCTAACAGTAAAGTGAACCGTAAATGAATAATTTAAGATAATCTGTAAGAATAAACGAGAGATAAACAATATAAATGAATATCGTAAATTTTTACTGCACATATAAAAATACTAATTTTTTTATCAGATATTTATCAAAAAATATTTGATAAAAATTTTGAAGATTCGTGTCTTTATAAAAATAAATGATGAAAATTAGGATAATTATCAAAAATATTTTGTTGAAATATCAAGTATTAAGGAAGTTGTTAAAGTAATATTTCAGTGAGATTTTATATGTAGTTACCAAAACGGATGCATTATTATGATCCTGACTATAAGCCACAGGTGGCGTAACGATAAGAGTGAGAACTTGCAATAACTCTAAAAATCAGGTTTCCCTATCTGTGCATTGTGCCCACATACCAGTCTGTAGTTTTATATGGATTACATAAACTTGCACGTGCTTATGTTTTGTTCTTGATTTTTACGGTGCTTTAGCCACTGGTTAGAAATTGTTTTTATCGTGCTACGATTATAAACTAAAATGTATTAACATATATGTATACAATATCTAAACTTAAGTCGTAATCATGGAAATAAAATACTAATTACAAAAATACAGTCTAGCTGCTTAGGTTATTAGAGACTAATGACGAAAACTAATGAAACTACCAGGGTAAATAACAAAGCTGAAACTATAAACTTCTATAAAAGTATTAAAAACTTCGTTTCAAGAGGATTTACTTTAATTGATCGAAAAAAATGTTTTTCATAATTTTTACCTCTTATTGATGTTATAATGAATTAAAAATAAAGAAAATCATTTTGTAGTCTTAACGGACTGTTTTTTTCTTCCTAAACAGTTGTTTCTAAAGATTATTAAGGAACATGTAAGTCTCTATGCGGATTTTTTGTAAATTGTATTCAAATGAATCGTAATATTAATAACTCATGCTAACAGTCTAAATTAATTTTGTCAAGAGGATTTTATGGTTAAAAAACATTACATTTTCATGAATTAATCTAAAATTAAAAGTATAGAGTTGTGGGGCCCACATAGTCCATCCCTGAAAATCAGTAGGTGTTGTAAAATATGTTGAGAAAAGAAATACATTAGTTAGTTTCCCTTTTAATTTTGTTAAAACCGCATCTATATCGGTTAAAAGAACACTGTCGTACATCCACAGAGTTAATTACATTATTGTTTGTACCTATGTAGAAAATGGCTACGTGACTGGTAAACCTTTGCTACTTAATTTATTCAACTAGAAATATGTGACAGATATCCTAGTGGTATAAAAATAAAAACATCAAAGCTGGATGCTCCTGTTGCTTACAATGTATATAAAGTATACTTCCCTAAGACTTAGCTAATTATACATAACAAGTTCATATAGATTATCAATATAGAGAGTAGGAATTAGTTTCTCATTGACTGAAGATTACTTTATCAAATCAGCAATATGTTATTTTGTTCTTAGATGACATTTTAAACCAATCTTTTTTTTATAAACAATTTAAATGTAAACCGAATAACAAAAAAATACTTAATACGACCAGATTATATTTCCTTGACACTGAAAAGGTAAACACTTTGTTCGGGTTCTACGAAATACAAACTAAAGTAATATAAAAACATATCCTCATTTTGTTAGCACTTGATGGTGTTTGTGTTTTGAAAAAGTAACTCGTGCCACTCGGCTAGAGCTGAAGCATTTAAAACTATTTTTGTATTTATTGTACAGATACCAAGGCTATCTGCCTACGCTCACAATTTGGAACTACTAACCACAGAGAAGGCAACTATTCAGCAGCACTCTAACAACCACCATCCACGCGTAATTTTGTGATATTGCAAAATTCCAATCGTGCTTGCCAAATATAAAATGCATAGGTCTAACACAGGGTTAACTCGCGTCGATTTAAAGATACTCCAGTACTGAAAATAGGTTTACATTTTAAAGTTAGCCTTAAAATTAAAGTTAATATTATTTTAAGTTGATAATATTTTGCAAGTGGAACTTTAAAAGTTAAACTTTTCAGGCAAACATCCAAAATGCCAGAAAGACACGCTCTTATGACGCATACAGCTGAAAAAAAAAAATCGACATCCTTACAAAAACCGTTATAAAATTGTTTTAGCTCTCGCTGTACCTTCGGTGTAGCTCACGAGACTTGTTAGATTTTGCACTTACTTAACTTTAAAGTGTATATATATATATATATTTATATATAAGACTTACGGCATTCAAGAAAGGGATAAAATCTTGGTTTGAATCACACCCGGTATCAATTAAAAGAACTTAAGAAACTATTTCTATAGTATAGTACGCCATTTATATTTTTTATAACGTGCTATGCAGAATACTTGGGAGCAGTGTGTGAAACCAGTTTACGTGTTTTTATAACGTGCTATCCAGAACACTTGTGAGCAGTGTGTGAAACCAGTTTACGTGTTTTTATCTTTACTTTATTCCTCTTGTTTTAAAAGATGGCTTTAATTGGATTTACTTTTATGCGCGTAGTATATGTTTGCATACCAAGCTGTGAATCCGAGGTTTCATGATAAACGTCCCATTGATGAATTTTTGGTGTGGAGTTGTGTTATCAGAGTGATAGGCAAATTCCACTATTCGATCAGAGTAAATCAATAAAAGAGTTATAGGTGAGTGCTGTTGATTACTTGCCTTCAAAATAGAGGACAGATGGTGCAAATAGACTTTGTAGTGCTTTACGTGAATATCCGAGACAAAGAAATACAATATATAACGTAAATATAATTATTGATGTTTTAAACGTTAGAAGTGCATTATAATTTAATGTGGAGGACATTGAACATTCACATAATTAGTTCTAATGGTGTACAAATTTCTCAACTATAAAAAGGCATTAACATAGTTAACTGTAAAACTGTAAGTAGAGACATTTAGCTTGCTGAGAAGGGTGAAACTCTAAGAGTGAACATTTACATGGTTTACAACGGTTTAAATTATAGTATGGAATTATTTTAAAGTAATTTCGGTATTGGATGTGTTGAAGGCTTAAAATGTTTGGTTTGATGGCGTGTTAATAATTCGATCTAATCATGGCTTTGATAGTACACTGTTTATGTAGTATTCTATGCCAGGGAACAGATAAATAATACAGTCACCCGTTCATTGCAGTAAAGTAGGCTCGGAGACTGCATATAGTGCAAAACTGCACCTGAAATGCCTGCGCTAGATGTCTCTAATTTAGCAGTGAAAGGTTAGAAGAAAGACAGCTAGTTGTCATCACCCATCACCAAATCATGGGCTATTATTTTACCAACCAATAACAGGAGTGACCGTGACATCATTACACCCTCATAGCTGAAAGGGCGACCATGTTTGGTGGGACTGGAATTCAAACCCACGACTCGTAGACTGAGAGTCGAGTGCCCTAACCACTTGTTCAGGTAATGATAGACAAGGATTATGTCGGAAAAAGGCAAACACTTTGCTGTAGTTTGTTTTGAATTTCGCGCAAAGATACACTAGGGCTATCTGCGCTAGCCGTCCCTAATTTAGCAGTGTAAGACTAGAGGGAAGACAACTAGTCATCACCATCTACTGCCAACTCTTGGACTACTCTTTTACTAACGAATAGTAGGATTGACCGTCACTTATAACGTCCCCACGGCTGAAAGGGCAAGCATGTTTGGTGCGATGGGGATTTGAACCCGCGACCCTTGGATTACGAGTCGAACGACTTAACCATCTGGCCATGCCGGGCCGGCTACTTTGCTGTGAAACGATAAACTGTAGACAGTGTCTGGCCATGTTGTGTGGTGAAAACATAGGTTAAACTATATTTAAGAACATTACCTAAAAATTGATTAGAGACGAGAAAAACATTTCAAACAAACCTTAATATGGTGTTTTCACCAGTGGATTAATTTCTGTCGTATTAGTACTCAAACATATGTACTTAACAGCATTATAAGTACAGATGACTTCAAAGAAAAACTATTCCTTTGGAATACTTTGTATGGAGTTAAAGAAAAGTGTTTGCATTTTTTTCATTTCATTTTTCACACTTCCTGTGAGATTAGTTTCGAAAGCACGAGGTTTAAGAACTGTTTGCAAAAGGAAACAGGAAATAATTACTAACTAGTGCTAGTGGACACGGTTCTAGAACGCAAATATATATTTATTTGTATAGCTAGAGGACCAGGTACCTAGGGTGTGATGTTACCATTTTAGTCTTATAAACTGCTTTTTAAAGGTTAACATTCATTCATAATGCTAATGGGTTTGTTTCTAGAACAAAATAGATAATAGTATTAGATAGTAGTACCTAAACTGCTTCTTCAGTTTTTACTTATTCATAATGCTGGAGAACCTGCTTATAGAATGTAGTCAACTATCAGAGTAATAGGATTAACGTTGATTGATTTTACGTCAAATAAAAATTCCCATAATTTTGAAGGGAAAGACACAATCTTCAAGGAGTTCACTCGCATCTACGTTACAGTTTATATATTTTATTCATTTAATATATTGAATAATAACCATGGAGATTTTCAGTGCTTACTTTCTATTGCAATTATCATATGGTAATGTGAATAAGATAATCAAGCGAAGAGAAAAGTGCAAAAGACATCATTACATAGAAAGAACTTTCATAATGATGTATTCAGCTATAACATCTGAAATTAACAAGAGCTTCCAACTGATTTCACTCATATCTGCTTAAAGAATGAAAAAAAAATTTTTTGTAGATCTGTGTAATTTACTTTGGATGGTCATTGCATTCTATAACGGCTTTCTAACAAGAATAACTGTTACTGACGTTTGTTCTTTGATACAAACACGTTGGGGCATAAAATACAAGGGAAGAAACATACCACGTTAATGAGTGGACAGTTTTTGAAGATCTACAGAAGTGATAAAATGTCTTGTTAAACTATCTTTCTTAGCATTGTTTGTTTATTTACTTATTCTCTTTTCAAATGTACAGGTAAGATGACAACATCTTGAATCTACAAAAGCTTCTAAATAAGGTTGATAATTACAGAATAATATGAAACATATGAAGAAAACGTTGTAAGAAAGCTTAGTATAACACTTCAAGTCTTGTTTCCTGTACTTTTTAAGACTAGAGGGAAGGCAGCTAGTCATCACCACCCACCGCCAACTCTTGGGCTACTCTTACATCAAAGAATAGTTAAATTGAACGTCACATTATAACGCCCTCACGGCTGAAAGGGCAAGCATGTTTAGTGCGACGGGGATTCAAAGCCGCAACCCTCAGATTACAAATCAAACGCCTTAACCCACTTGGCCATACCGGGTCTAAATAAAATAGGAACATAACGCTTCAGTTATGTCTGCTCTATAAGACTTGGTGAGGTTAACTATTTATTTGTGTTTGTGTGTGCGTGGAAAAAATGGGAAAAGAAAAAAATAAAAAATCTTAAAATTATAGTAAGTGTATACAAAATAAATTAGATTATGGGAAATACAGCAGTTGAGAATATCTTATTGTGAACGATATTAAAAATGTATAGAAACCAGTTCTTTCGGTAAATTGATTAATATTTCATCGGTCAGATTTTAATGAAACAATAAATGGATTTATAATTCTTGGGGTTGATGAGGTTGCATTCTTTAAAAAAAAAAGGAAGTGAACTGCAAATTAATTTAACATATCCCGCGAAATAAAGTAACGTATCAATATCGTAACGTAACAATATCCCGCGCAATAAAGTAACGTAACAATATCCCGCGCAATAAAGTAACGTATCAGTTCTCGAAACCTCAACATCACTTTATACATCTCTCCCTTGTTCTTTGCATGTTATCGTATTTAAATATTACTGTATAATTCTTATTTTTACCTTCCGGTTGCGTTGGGGCCCGGCATGGCCAAGCGTGTTAAGGTGTGCGACTCGTAATCTGAGGGTCGCGGGTTCACATCCCCATCGCGCCAAACGTGCTCGCCCTTTCAGCCGTTGGGGCGTTATAATGTGATGGTTAATCCCACTATTCTTTGGTAAAAGAGTAGCCCAAGAGTTGACGGTGGGCGGTGGTGACTAGTTGTCTTCCGTGTAGTCTTACACTGCTAACTTAGGGACGGCTAGCACAGATAGCCCTCAAATAGCTTTGTGCTAAATTACAAAAACAAACAAACCGGTTGCGCTGTGTAATTTCTTATTCTTTCCTCTTGATATTCAGTGGTTCTGTTTGATATAAATTTATTTTTAAAAGGTTTTTTTTTCATTGACTTTACTTTCGTTATTTATTATTCTCAGAGGATTTTCACCGTATCTTTTCCGCACATTTTGATTCTTACTAAAGGATTTCACTCGACTCTTAGACACAAGTTTTTATTCTTCCCAGAGTATTTCTATTATACAGTTTCTTATTCTTTCAAGAGGACTTTCATTGTTTCCAATATACAGTTTCTTATTCTTTCAAGAGCACTTTCATTGTTTCTAATATACAGTTTCTTATTCTTTCAAGAGAACTTTCATTGTTTCTACTATACAGTTTTTTACTGTTTAAAGGGGATTTGCAGTGTTTTTGCTATACAGTTTCTTATTGTTTTAAGAAGAGATTCGTTGCTTCTTTCACACGTTTTTATTCTCTCACAACGTCTTTGTTAGTTGTGTTATACAGTTTTTATTACTTTCAGAGATGGGTTCCGCATGGCCAGGTGGGTTAAGGCGTTTGATTTGTAATCTGAGGGTCGTGGGTTCGAATCACCGTCGCACCAAACATGCTCGCCCTTTCAGGAGTGGGGGCGTTATAATGTGACGGTCAATCCCATTATTCGTTGGTAAAAGAGTAGCCCAATAGTTGGCGGTAGGTGGTGATGACTAGCTGCCTTCCCTCTAGTTTTACAATGCTAAATTAGGGACGGCTAGCGCAGATAGCTCTCGAGTAGCTTTGCGCGAAATTAAAAAACAAACAAACTTTCAGAGATTTTTGTTATTTGTATGAAGCTGGTTCAAAGTTTTGATAAGTTTTAAGAAATATATTTATATTTTACTACTTAATTATATTTGTCGTTTATATTATACGAGTTTTTATTTTAACTAAAAAAATTTGTTCTGCTCTGATGATATTCATTTTACACTCTTTGTTTAAGACTTCCATCTTGTCTCTTGACTGAAGATTTTATTTTTACCTTCTGTAAGTTTTTTAGTATTATTTTTGCATTTTTTATCATTTTAAAGATCCTCATTCTTGTGTTGTCTATCTTTAATACATTATCCAGGTGTTATATTAGGTTCTATTCTATTTTCACACATTTCTGTAGGACTTTTGTCCAGAAATCTTTAGACTAGCCCTAATGAATTTTTAATTTGAGAAAGATTTTATTTTATTGTAATTTGTTTTATAAGAATTATAAAATCTTATTAATGTTTTTAAGGATAATAACAGACAATTACTAACATTTCTTGCTTTTTGTCTCACATTTAAGCCTATAATAGAGCATGTGTGACAAGGACGAACATCAATCTGAAGTATAAGATAGTTTTAATGCCTTAAAAATGACTTCAAATGGCCTCAAATATTAAATATTTTATCTACTTAACAAACTACTGATTTATGTTTTTGTTTCTTCTAGCTTAATATAGAGTAGGAGATTGTGAAATAAGAACAAACAAACTTGAAACGGAGTTAAAAGCTGGCTAAAAATCAAATAATTAATCAAAGCACTATAGTGTATTTGAGTTGGTCCTGGTTTCGGAGTTAACGAGTCAGTCCATGGTTCGCATCTCGTTTTTGCAAGATTACGTTCAACAACTATGATGGGGCCGTGGGTGCGTCATAAGAGCGACACTGAAACGCTGCTGTTTGATTAGGGTAATCAGTTGGGTGCTGCTGACTATATGTAGTCCCTTTAGTCAACAAATTAAAATTTGGGAACAAGTGGTACAGATATTCTTTATACAAAAATTCTAAATAAACTAATAGTACTTCTCTAACTCCACGATTCTAACTAGTAGCGTTTTACGCAGATTCTCAAAATTATTTAATGTAACGTGTCGAATAACATTTATTATTTTGCTGATGATAAGAAGGGAACAGTAAACTCAGTAAAGAAAGTTAAATCCATTAGAGCTAACGTGATTCATTACTTTTGCACTGGATATAAATTATGCACAGAGTAAAAGAGTAGCTTCATTAATTTGTAGGCATTTTTAATTAGTTTTTTAAGAACAGTACAATAACCCGGAAAATTAATTCGATAGTTATAGATCTTTTCAATTTTGGATTTCAATTATCAAACCACATCAAACAGTTTTAAAAATATTTTAATGAAATTTCTGCTGAGTTATTTTAAAACAATTATCTGTTGTTTTCTTACGAAATCTTATATATTTAGATCTTTCATACGTTGTTCTATTGTTACAAAGTTCCTTTTAGAACCTATCTTACATTGTTTTTTATTTTCCAGGTTTTATATTGTGTTCTTTTAGATACTTTTTATTTTTGCAGACTTTCATCCAGATTTAATGTACAGCTTTTTCACTTATATTTTAGAGGACCTCCACTGAGACTTGTTTTCAGATGTGAACCCGTATACGTAGTTTCATATTAAAGCATGTTTTGTTTTGTACGTCTTTCGAGCAAATGCATCTTTCATTTTTCGAAGAATAGTCTAAGGTTCTTTTGTTACTGTGCATAAACTCTTATCCACAAAGGGGTGATTATGCTACCAATTCATGACTCAATATTTGTTTGTTTATATTGATCTTTGAGAATAATGATACAAAATGTGGGTGGAAGAACTCAACGTATTGGAAGATTTTTGAATAGGTAAAGGTATTCAATGCTTGCAATAATCGTTAATAAATTATTTGACAAATAGTAATCTCATAATAGGCATACACTGATATTTGAAACATATAAAATCACAAATAACTACAGTTGCAAAATATATATTTCGAACTTTCTTTTTGGATGGAAGTTTAGGGTTAATCTTTTATACCATTTGTTCAAATCTCAATTTTTTGTTTTTTTTTTAAATTCGGTAACTTCACACAGATGTCAAGTTTAATAACTGAGTTATGACTTTACTTATCTTTTCTCATTGTCACAAGAGGTTTCACAAAGACAAAAAACAGTTGAGAAATAAAAATACGATATATTATTCGAACTTCTAAAATAATATCAATGAATTTCGGATAGTAAACCACTAATCTACCTAAACAAAAACATATTAATTTTATCACGAAAAAAGTACTCTGTTATCGTGTTATCCCAGTGAAGCATGAAGAAAGAAGCAACATTTGGTTTTTGTTAGACACAAATATGGATTATGTCTAATGTAATAATATGTATGATATTGATGTTTTTGGTTGGAACGACATCATAGAGCATTAACAAAACTGTCAAGTTAGAGATTCCAAGGTTCGATACATTCTCCCCTAATTTCCAACTTCGAAGTAGAACATTAAATACCAGTGTTCGATGCAGACGTGACGGTCATAAAATATGTAATCCAACAAAGAATCGAGAGAATAAATGAAATAACAAGAAACATTTAGAAACTTCTTTTAAAAGAAGTTGGGTTACTCTCATATTAATTGACTAGCCAAGAAAACTCGCTGAACGTTGTCATCCTCACAGCCATGGGGATGTTATCATGTCAAGATCAGACACTATTACTTGATAAAGAGCAATCGAAGAATTGGCGGTGACTTTTACCGACTGGTTGCCTTCCCTTTGGTGTGCAGTTTAAATGGACGGCAGCAAACAGCTGGTAGCTTTAGCGTAAATACACATGAGAGAAAGTAATGTCTTGAACTATATAATATGATTATTAAAAGAGTTGCTAACAGGTTTGTCTTACACAGCACCTATGAGTAATATTACAATAGACTAGAAATATTTTTCACTATGTTGTTTTTTGTTTGTTTTGAATTTCGCTCAAAGCTACATGAGGGCTATCTGCTCTAGCCGTCCTTAATTTAGTAGTGTAATACTAGGGAAAAGGCAACTACTCATTACCACCCACCAGCCAATTACTACTCTTGGGCTACTCTTTTACCAACGAATAGTGGGATTAATCGCCTGTTATAACGTCCCCACGGCTGAAAGAGCGAGCATGTCTGGTGTGACGGGGATTCGAATTCGCGACCTTCGAATTACAAGTTGAGCGCCATAATCACATGGTATTTCGGGCTTTCATTATGCTACAATAACGGGGCATGTTAGATTTGTGATTACAAAAATTACAATACTTATCTCCAAGTAATAACGATTTAGTCGTTCGAGAGACAAACGAATAGACGATATTGTACATACTTTGACCATGCTAAATTCAAAAAAGAAACCTTTTATCAAAACAAAGGAAAAAACGTAGCCCAATAAGTTTGTTTTAAAAAAATTTACAAACTATCTGTACCTAACCATTATTTATTTTGAACTTATCAACTAGTTGGTTTGTTTTTGAAATTCGCACAAAGCTCCTCGAGGACTATCTGTGCTAGCCTAATTTAGCAGTGTGAGACCAGAGAGAAAGCACCACCCACCGCCAACTCTTGGGCTACTCTTTTACAAACGACTAGTGGGATTGACCGTCAAATTATAACGCCCCCACGGCTGAAAGGGGGAGCATGTTTGGCGCAACGGGAATGCGAATCCGCGCCCCTCAGATTACGAGTCGCATGCCTTAACACACTTGGCCATGCCGGGCCTCAACTAGTTGGAAGACAACCAATCAGCATCATCCACCATCAAGCCCAGGTTAAACTTGCTATACCCAACATTGAAATATCACCATCATACTTGTATTACATCTAAGGCCCAAAATGCGGAGCTCAATTTTGAGTCAATGGAACGCGAATCAAAATCTTCGAACTTAAAGTCCTAGCATGCTAGTTTTAAGCCAAGTCCAACTCCAGGAAAATGCCAGTTTTATACAAGTATCGATTTCCTGTCATCAGATCTCTTGAGAACTGGGGTTCAGTAATTTAGTATTGTAGTTGATGTTATGCCATACCTTAGAAGCATCAGAAAACGAAACAAGATTAAATATACGAATGCAAAATAAGCTGTAACTGAAGTAAGTAGTGTTTAAATTGTTCTATATCAAGTTATTAACACAATAATACGTTCTAGAAGAAACTGTAAAGCCCTCAAAGATTTACTGTTGATGAAAACAATATAAGGATGTAAATGTATTATAAAACAATATAAGGATGTAAGTGTATTATAAAACAATATAAGGATGTAAGTGTATTATAAAACAATACAAGGATGTAAGTGTATTATAAAACAATCTGAGGATGTATGTGTATTATAAAACAATATAAGGATGTATGTGTATTATAAAACAATATAAGGATGTATGTGTATTATAAAACAATCTAAGGATGTATGTGTATTATAAAACAATATAAGGATGTAAGTGTATTATAAAACAATATAAGGATGTATGTGTATTATAAAACAACATAAGGATGTATGTGTATTATAAAACAACATAAGGATGTATGTGTATTATAAAACAATATAAGGATGTATGTGTATTATAACCGAATGATACAAATTTAATCTATCAGCCTACATGATATAAAACTGAGTTGGTTTGTTAAAAGCACTCATACTTATATTTTCCACAAATTAACAGACGGTGCTCTGGCCGTAAATAAGTAAATCGGTAGTACTCTGACTGTAAATAAGTAAATCGGTAATACTCTGGCTGTAAAGAAGTAAATCGGTAGTTCTCTGACTGTAAAGAAGTAAATCGGTAATACTCTGGCTGTAAAGAAGTAAATCGGTAGTTCTCTGACTGTAAATAAATAAATCGGTAGTACTCTGGCTGTAAAGAAGTAAATCGGTAGTCCTCTGACTGTAAAGAAGTAAATCGGTAATACTCTGGCTGTAAAGAAGTAAATCGGTAGTTCTCTGACTGTAAATAAGTAAATCGGTAGTACTCTGGCTGTAAAGAAGTAAATCGGTAGTTCTCTGACTGTAAAGAAGTAAATCGGTAATACTCTGGCTGTAAAGAAGTAAATCGGTAGTTCTCTGACTGTAAAGAAGTAAATCGGTAGTACTCTGACTGTAAATAAGTAAATCGGTAGTTCTCTGACTGTAAAGAAGTAAATCGGTAATACTCTGGCTGTAAAGAAGTAAATCGGTAGTTCTCTGACTGTAAAGAAGTAAATCGGTAGTACTCTGACTGTAAATAAGTAACTCGGTAATACTCTGGCTGTAAATAAGTAAATCGGTAGTTCTCTGACTGTAAATAAGTAAATCGGTAGTTCTCTGACTGTAAATAAGTAAATCGGTAATACTCTGGCTGTAAAGAAGTAAATCGGTAGTTCTCTGACTGTAAAGAAGTAAATCGGTAATACACTGGCTGTAAAGAAGTAAATCGGTAGTTCTCTGACTGTAAATAAGTAAATCGGTAGTACTCTTGCTGTAAAGAAGTAAATCGGTAGTCCTCTGACTGTAAAGAAGTAAATCGGTAATACTCTGGCTGTAAAGAAGTAAATCGGTAGTTCTCTGACTGTAAAGAAGTAAATCGGTAATACTCTGGCTGTAAAGAAGTAAATCGGTAGTTCTCTGACTGTAAAGAAGTAAATCGGTAGTTCTCTGACTGTAAATAAGTAAATCGGTAGTTCTCTGACTGTAAATAAGTAAATCGGTAATACTCTGGCTGTAAAGAAGTAAATCGGTAATTCTCTGACTGTAAATAAGTAAATCGGTAGTACTCTGGCTGTAAAGAAGTAAATCGGTAGTTCTCTGACTGTAAAGAAGTAAATCGGTAATACTCTGGCTGTAAAGAAGTAAATCGGTAGTTCTCTGACTGTAAATAAGTAAATCGGTAGTACTCTGGCTGTAAAGAAGTAAATCGGTAGTTCTCTGACTGTAAAGAAGTAAATCGGTAATACTCTGGCTGTAAAGAAGTAAATCGGTAGTACTCTGGCTGTAAATAAGTAAATCGATAGTACTCTGGCTGAAGAAGTAAATTGGTAGTACTCTGGCTGTAAATAAGTAAATCGGTAATACTCTGGCTGTAAAGAAGTAAATCGGTAGTTCTCTGACTGTAAAGTATTAGAATTTGAAGTGAGCGATACATGTGGGTTATTAAAGAAGCCACGTTTGTAAAATATAAAGCAAGTATTTGATACATGACACGTTCAGACAGATCGTGATTTCCAACGTTCTTGATTTTGAGCTTGGCGGAAAATATGGATAATTACAATTAAATATATTATGTTTATAAAGTGTTAAGCCAGCATTTTAAATATACCATACTTCCGGATAAATCGTGTGTCTGTAATAACACTCGTGTTTACTTATATAGTTTAACATTACGTATTGATGTATTCTACTACTAAATGTGACATAACATATACAGTAATTCACAGAACCGAATTCATATACACAATACTAATTTACATTTGCCGAGCATAGTTTGTTCTGGTCAAATACATTTCTCTTTTACCCCTAAAACAAAGTAATGATTAAGTATAATCTTAGAAAGCTGGGCAAATATTAACATAAGACATATAAACTTCAAACCGCTGTTCACATCTTTATATCTCTAACAAACAATAACTTTCAGAGAAAGAGAGAGAGAGAACATACCAACAGGTAATCTAATAGCAACCATTAAACCATTAATGTTAACCATTTTCTGGTTGTAAGCGAAAAATATCATAAATGTTTGGCATTCTCGAGAGATAATAAAGTGTTTTAATTGAAAAGTACTAACTAGTGGTCATGACAGCTTATTAATATGTAATCCACAGGAATCAGTATTGTACATTCGAATGCGAGACATTCACGTGTGTTAATCCATATTCTCCACGACAGACTTGTCTATTTCATTTTGGACCAAAAGTAACTTTTATTATTTTTGTTACTCATAGTCGATTACAAATTATGCTATTCGTGTTTTATACTAGAATAATCTCGTTAGTAGAGACACAGTGTTTAAAATATCCACATGCCAACAAGAGACAACCCATAATAGAAGAAAATACTTTAACTTTAAGTTACACATTTCAGTCGATGGCGTGCAGCTTTTTGATAATTTCCTTGGTAAAATAATGGATTATTTTTTAAATAAAATTACTACTATATTAATTTTCAGGTTATTCTATTGTGACGTGTATATAACATTTTACATATTCTATTGTCTCATAATGGCCAGGTGGGTTAAGGCGTGCGACTCGTAATCTGAGGGTCGCGGGTTTGCATCCCGTCGCACCAAACAGTTTGAGGCAATGGAACGCGAATCAAAATCTTCGAACTTAAAGTCCTAGCATGCTAGTTTTAAGCCAAATCCAACTCCAGAAAAATGCCAGTTTTCTACAAGTATCGATTTCCTGTCATCAGATCTCTTGAGAACTGGGGTTCAGTAATTTAGTAGTGTGGTTGATGTTATGCCATACCTTAGAAGCATCAGAAAACGAAACAAGATTAAATATACGAATGCAAAATAAGCTGTAACTGAAGTAAGTAGTGTTTAAATTGTTCTATATCAAGTTATTAACACAATAATACGTTCTAGAAGAAACTGTAAAGCTCTCAAAGATTTACTGTTGAAGAAAACAATGTAAGGATGTAAATGTATTATAAAACAATATAAGGATGTAACTGTATTATAAAACAATATAAGGATGTAAGTGTATTATAAAACAATATAAGGATGTAAGTGTATTATAAAACAATATAAGGATGTATGTGTATTATAAAACAATATAAGGTTGTAAATGTATTATAAAACAATATAAGGATGTAAGTGTATTATAAAACAATATAAGGATGTATGTGTATTATAAAACAACATAAGGATGTATGTGTATTATAAAACAACATAAGGATGTATGTGTATTATAAAACAATATAAGGATGTATGTGTATTATAACCGAATGATACAAATTTAATCTATCAGCCTACATGATATAAAACTGAGTTGGTTTGTTAAAAGCACTCATACTTATATTTTCCACAAATTAACAGACGGTGCTCTGGCCGTAAATAAGTAAATCGGTAGTTCTCTGACTTTAAATAAGTAAATCGGTAATACTCTGGCTGTAAAGAAGTAAATCGGTAGTTCTCTGACTGTAAAGAAGTAAATCGGTAATACTCTGACTGTAAAGAAGTAAATCGGTAGTTCTCTGACTGTAAATAAATAAATCGGTAGTACTCTGGCTGTAAAGAAGTAAATCGGTAATACTCTGGCTGTAAAGAAGTAAATCGGTAGTTCTCTGACTGTAAAGAAGTAAATCGGTAGTACTCTGACTGTAAATAAGTAAATCGGTAGTTCTCTGACTGTAAAGAAGTAAATCGGTAATACTCTGGCTGTAAAGAAGTAAATCGGTAGTTCTCTGACTGTAAAGAAGTAAATCGGTAGTACTCTGACTGTAAATAAGTAACTCGGTAATACTCTGGCTGTAAATAAGTAAATCGGTAGTTCTCTGACTGTAAATAAGTAAATCGGTAGTTCTCTGACTGTAAATAAGTAAATCGGTAATACTCTGGCTGTAAAGAAGTAAATCGGTAGTTCTCTGACTGTAAAGAAGTAAATCGGTAATACTCTGGCTGTAAAGAAGTAAATCGGTAGTTCTCTGACTGTAAATAAGTAAATCGGTAGTACTCTTGCTGTAAAGAAGTAAATCGGTAGTCCTCTGACTGTAAAGAAGTAAATCGGTAATACTCTGGCTGTAAAGAAGTAAATCGGTAGTTCTCTGACTGTAAAGAAGTAAATCGGTAATACTCTGGCTGTAAAGAAGTAAATCGGTAGTTCTCTGACTGTAAAGAAGTAAATCGGTAGTTCTCTGACTGTAAATAAGTAAATCGGTAGTTCTCTGACTGTAAATAAGTAAATCGGTAATACTCTGGCTGTAAAGAAGTAAATCGGTAATTCTCTGACTGTAAATAAGTAAATCGGTAGTACTCTGGCTGTAAAGGAGTAAATCGGTAGTTCTCTGACTGTAAAGAAGTAAATCGGTAATACTCTGGCTGTAAAGAAGTAAATCGGTAGTTCTCTGACTGTAAATAAGTAAATCGGTAGTACTCTGGCTGTAAAGGAGTAAATCGGTAGTTCTCTGACTGTAAAGAAGTAAATCGGTAATACTCTGGCTGTAAAGAAGTAAATCGGTAGTTCTCTGACTGTAAATAAGTAAATCGGTAGTACTCTGGCTGTAAAGAAGTAAATCGGTAGTTCTCTGACTGTAAAGAAGTAAATCGGTAATACTCTGGCTGTAAAGAAGTAAATCGGTAGTACTCTGGCTGTAAATAAGTAAATCGATAGTACTCTGGCTGAAGAAGTAAATTGGTAGTACTCTGGCTGTAAATAAGTAAATCGGTAATACTCTGGCTGTAAAGAAGTAAATCGGTAGTTCTCTGACTGTAAAGTATTAGAATTTGAAGTGAGCGATACATGTGGGTTATTAAAGAAGCCACGTTTGTAAAATATAAAGCAAGTATTTGATACATGACACGTTCAGACAGATCGTGATTTCCAACGTTCTTGATTTTGAGCTTGGCGGAAAATATGGATAATTACAATTAAATATATTATGTTTATAAAGTGTTAAGCCAGCATTTTAAATATACCATACTTCCGGATAAATCGTGTGTCTGTAATAACACTCGTGTTTACTTATATAGTTTAACATTACGTATTGATGTATTCTACTACTAAATGTGACATAACATATACAGTAATTCACAGAACCGAATTCATATACACAATACTAATTTACATTTGCCGAGCATAGTTTGTTCTGGTCAAATACATTTCTCTTTTACCCCTAAAACAAAGTAATGATTAAGTATAATCTTAGAAAGCTGGGCAAATATTAACATAAGACATATAAACTTCAAACTGCTGTTCACATCTTTATATCTCTAACAAACAATAACTTTCAGAGAAAGAGAGAGAGAGAACATACCAACAGGTAATCTAATAGCAACCATTAAACCATTAATGTTAACCATTTTCTGGTTGTAAGCGAAAAATATCATAAATGTTTGGCATTCTCGAGAGATAATAAAGTGTTTTAATTGAAAAGTACTAACTAGTGGTCATGACAGCTTATTAATATGTAATCCACAGGAATCAGTATTGTACATTCGAATGCGAGACATTCACGTGTGTTAATCCATATTCTCCACGACAGACTTGTCTATTTCATTTTGGACCAAAAGTAACTTTTATTATTTTTGTTACTCATAGTCGATTACAAATTATGCTATTCGTGTTTTATACTAGAATAATCTCGTTAGTAGAGACACAGTGTTTAAAATATCCACATGCCAACAAGAGACAACCCATAATAGAAGAAAATACTTTAACTTTAAGTTACACATTTCAGTCGATGGCGTGCAGCTTTTTGATAATTTCCTTGGTAAAATAATGGATTATTTTTTTAAATAAAAATTACTACTATATTAATTTTCAGGTTATTCTATTGTGACGTGTATATAACATTTTACATATTCTATTGTCTCATAATGGCCAGGTGGGTTAAGGCGTGCGACTCGTAATCTGAGGGTCGCGGGTTTGCATCCCCGTCGCACCAAACAGTTTGAGGCAATGGAACGCGAATCAAAATCTTCGAACTTAAAGTCCTAGCATGCTAGTTTTAAGCCAAATCCAACTCCAGAAAAATGCCAGTTTTCTACAAGTATCGATTTCCTGTCATCAGATCTCTTGAGAACTGGGGTTCAGTAATTTAGTAGTGTGGTTGATGTTATGCCATACCTTAGAAGCATCAGAAAACGAAACAAGATTAAATATACGAATGCAAAATAAGCTGTAACTGAAGTAAGTAGTGTTTAAATTGTTCTATATCAAGTTATTAACACAATAATACGTTCTAGAAGAAACTGTAAAGCTCTCAAAGATTTACTGTTGAAGAAAACAATGTAAGGATGTAAATGTATTATAAAACAATATAAGGATGTAACTGTATTATAAAACAATATAAGGATGTAAGTGTATTATAAAACAATATAAGGATGTAAGTGTATTATAAAACAATATAAGGATGTAAGTGTATTATAAAACAATATAAGGATGTATGTGTATTATAAAACAATATAAGGTTGTAAATGTATTATAAAACAATATAAGGATGTAAATGTATTATAAAACAATATAAGGATGTAAGTGTATTATAAAACAATATAAGGATGTAAGTGTATTATAAAACAATATAAGGATGTATGTGTATTATAACCGAATGATACAAATTTGTTGTGTTTCAGCCGTGAGGGCGTTATAATGTGTCGGTCAATCCCACTATTCGTTGGTAAAAGAGTAATCCAAGAGTTGACGGTGGGTGGTGATGACTAGCTGCCTTCCCTCTAGTCTTACACTGCTAAATTAGGGACGGCTAACGCAGGTAGCCCTCGTGTAGCTTTGCGCGAAATTCAAACAAGCAAAAACGTTAATATGTTAATTGAATGTATCAGTAATTCGAAAATAATTTACATATTATCAAACAGTAAAAATAATTCTGTAGTGTTGACATTTTGAAAGAATTAACAGAAAGTAATGAGAACTACATAAATTAACATATTATGATAAAATAGCAATACATACATATATATATTCATATGTCGGCAAAGGTTAGCAAACTCTCATATGGTAACAAAAATTATACAATTTCTAAGTCCCTAAAGCATTAGCAGAAAACATATCCTTCGTACGCAAGAAAATTAACGGTTTGTCAAAATATTATGTTGTGTTTATTTTTTGAATCGAACTAATCTCATAAAACGCGATGATAATAAAAAATTAACAACGGTAAAATTACTGAGGTAAAGTATCATAGTAAAAAATAACTATTATTTTCCAAGACGATTAATTTTTTGTTGAATTTAATTACATGAACAGAAAAAGCACTGAAATATCAGTAAGTTATATTTGTGTGATTTCTTAGCCACAGAATATTTACTTTTTTGATACGTAGGAAAATAAAGATGAGGAATGTTCAGAGAAAACAACAAAAATAAACGGTACTTTATTTCTCATATACTAACGTTGTAGATGTTGTTGAATACGAATAAGTACGCATATATATGGTTAATACACAGTTTTGGTCCTTTCATTGTTCGTATGGACAACACTTCCAAGCAACTTATGTTGCCAAAGCAGCTGCACATAATACGAGGTCGCACCAAACATGCTCGCCCTTTCAGCCGTGGGGGCGTTATAATGTTACGGTCAATCCCACTATTCGTTGGTAAAAGAGTAGCCCAAGAGTTGACGGTGGGTGGTCATGACTAGCTGCCTTTCATCTTGTCTTACACTGGAAAATTAGGGACGGCTAGCGCAGATAGCCCTCGAGTAGCTTTGCGCGAAATTCAAAAACAAAACAAACATAATACGAGCTAAACATCACACTAGCAATATACAGTACATTGTAGGACTCGTCTCACACACCACTTTCCAACAACACTGATTACGTTTATTTGTTGTAATCTAATAGGGTTGGCCTGAAGGAACTAAGTTCCTGATTAATTCTGAACACTTCATCCTCAGCATCCAGAGATAATCTGTTTACTTACTGGTTGTGAAGATTAATCAATTTCAATTCAGATTTTAATAAAACGTCTAAGTCTCAAACATTGCATACAGAAACTACATAAAAAATTAAGTCCAGGTTTTCAAATGCGTGACGACTCTATTTATATACGTTGAACAAATGTTTGTTTTGATTCAAAATTATAATAAATACATGTATACAAACACTTCTGTAAGTTTTGTAATTAGTGACAACTTTTTCACAGTTGTTGGAGTGACCTATATGTTACAAAAAGCATACTTATGGATTTGGCATTAATAAATTTTGTTGTTGTTGTTTGTTTTTGAAATTTTTGTAAAGATACACAATGGTTATGTACTCTAACCATCTCTAATTCTGAACTGATAGAGTACAAGACAGGTTACTAACCAACAGTACCCACTGAAAAACTTCGACTATTCTAATCTACTGAGAGCTTTTGACTGTTACTTCTATAACACACCCAAAACCCCAAGGTATATAGCGCGATTTTATTTCAAAGCAATGCGACACAAGTCATCCACAATCAGATCCACAGTAGGAATTCACTCATGATCCATTAAGTTAGGAACACTTTGATTAATCATAATAGTTTCTCCTCCATACACACAAATAGATTGAAGGTTAAAAACTACGCATTGACACTCACTATTGACATATACATAATCGATAGAAAGAAGCTTGTGTGTGTGTGTATTTTAATGTTTTCGCAAATGTTTCAGTGTTTATAAACAGGCTAAATAAAGTGGTACTCTTTGATGTTTCAGTGTTTATAAACAGGCTATATAAAGTGATACTCCTTGATGTTTCAGTGTTTGTAAACAGGCTATATAAAGTGATGCTCCTTGGTGTTTCAGTGTTTATAAACATGTTTAATAAAGTAATGCTCCTTGATGTTTCAGTGTTTATAAACATGTTTAATAAAGTGATGCTCCTTGATGTTTCAGTTTTTATAAACAGGCCATATAAAGTGATACTTCTTGATGTTTCAGTGTTTGTAAACAGGCTATATAAAGTGATACTCCTTGATGTTTCAGTGTTTATAAACATGTTTAATAAAGTGATGCTCCTTGATGTTTCAGTGTTTATAAACATGTTTAATAAAGTGATGCTTCTTTATATTTCAGTGTTTATAAACAGGTTTAATAAAGTGATGCTCCTTGATGTTTCAGTGTTTATAAACAGATTTAATAAAGTGATGCTCCTTGATGTTTCAGTGTTTATAAACAGATTTAATAAAGTGATGCTCCTTGATGTTTCAGTGTTTATAAACAGATTTAATAAAGTGATACTTCTTGAAATGATATCAGAAGAAAACTGCATTTTTCTTCACTATTTCAGTTTCAATATATCAGAATGGTAACAACGTCAGTTTCTTCCACAAGATAAATCAATACAAAGAGCTTTCTACTAGGGTCGTGCTTTGAAGTAAACTGTCTTTCTGTCGTGGAATATGTTTTAATGATGTAGATCTACTTCTTACGTGACATGTACTTTTCAGCTGTTTTTAATCACAAGCGGCTATCAATATATTTCTGCGTAGCTAAGAATTACAGAATAGTCAAGTTCATTTACTGGACCGTGTAATCAATTACGCGTCTGTACGCAGGCTAATTAAACTTAGTACCCATGTAGTCAGTCACTTGGCTGTGATTATAAGAAATGAATCTGTAATATCCCAGAAAGTGAATTAGAAGAATAGAGGTTAGATTTTGTAGACGATATATTTCTACTGTTGTGATGAACGTACCTCTTTAGATACATCTAAAGAACAAGACACGACTTGTACTGACCAAAGTTGTAGCTGGTATGTTGATATAAGTTGTTGTTTTCTTGTTGCTGTGCTACACATACATACATACATTTAATTGAAAGTAGTTGCAGTATTTAAACTATAAATTTAAGCAAGACAAGCGGTTACAAGAAGCACACTATTATTATTACTTTTATATTTAAAAGACAGTAATTGCTGGTAATTGAAACTCTCTATGTATTTTAAACTTCTCTCATTAAACACAATATATATTAGTTGCTGAAGCAATGTTTCCTTTCTACTTTGTTGGTCACGTGGATTATAACAAACAAATGTCAAACATGGATTTCTTCGGTGAATGTGTTTTTATACCGAACCTCCAAACTTAGTCGAAAATACTCTCTATATTTAACAGAACATTGCTGACATTTTATTAATTAAATTAATAAATTAATTTATGTATTTACATAATTAATTTAATTAAAGTAAACAAATCTTAAAATATTCGTCAAGGTTCACACGACAACAAAAATGACAACAACTTTTATGAAAGATTTTCGACTTGAACAAAATAATTTGTATCGAACAAAATAAATTCATTACGAAACTCCAAAAAAGTAAGGAAAACAACAATAATATTTTACACTAGCTTAAGTACAGAAAAAAAATTTTGTAGTGTTGTTCTAGATTTTTAGCTTGTGTAATCTCGAAGACAGGCATTTTGTATCAGCGGAAGTGCTTTGTGACGTCCCATTACAAAAAAAATAAAAAATAAAAATTTTTGCAACGTTTTGATGTATTGTAAATTATAGATTTATACCTCTTGGTAGGTCTCTACTTCCTTTTTCCATCCCACCAAATTTTTCTTACGAAGTTTGTTTTGAATTTCGCGCAAAGCTACACGAGAGCTATTTAGGCTACCCGTCCCTAATTTTGCAGTGTAAGACTAGAGGAAAGGCTGCTAGTCATCACCATCCACCGCCAACTATTGGCTACTCTTTTACCAACGAATAGTGGGATTGACCGTCACATTATACAACCCCACGGCTGAAAGAGCGAGCATGTTTGGTGCGACGGGGATTCGAACCCACGACCCTCGAATTACGAGTCGAACGCCTTAACTCACCTGGCCATGCCGGGCCTTATTCTTACTGTGATAATTAGTGTCAAGGGAGACAAATAACTAATAGAATCAACTACTTTATATTCGTTATCAATAAAATCAATTATACCTAACATGATTTATAAACTTAATATGATTTAGCGAGATGGGAGAAACAGAATTAATAAACACTGAGGTTGATTCATACCTGTCCTGCCCTAGGGAGTCAAAGTTTAATTTAAAAACCTAAACGTTGAAATCCTTATTTTAATTCTTGCAATGGAATGACTGCTTGTTTGGTTTCAAGCTCAAAGGTGTACAATAGGCTGTCTGTGTCCTACCCCTACGTGTATCGAAACCCGATATTAAGCGTCGTGAGCGGTAACGCTGAGCCATTGGAATGAGGCCTCTCCGTGATGGACAGATCGCAGAAGAGATTATTGTGTAGGTTTTCGCTGAACAAAACAAATACAAAGTATATTCGTAACAAAGTTTCTCTGACTTTCGTAAGCTTTGAACTCAAAGTTTTACATCCACCACTACTAAAGTCTTGCAATTACTGCTTTTGTGTTGTACAATAAAGTAACATGTATCTACATCTTGGCCCCAGTGTCACAGTATGTGGCAGTATGTCTGCGGGCTTACAACGCTAGAAACCGGATTTGATAGCCCATTGTATAGCTTTGTAGCTTTGTGCTTAACTTCAAACAAACAAGCCTACATCTCACGAAGGATAGTTTTAATAACAACGTTATAAGAAAATTCTCCTAAAAGTGGCCTGGTACAACTTCACGTGCAATAAAGCTCAAATAACAGAAACCTTAATATCTTAGAATAAATAAATATTTAATTAATATACCCTCATTAAATTGAAATAGTGGTTAATTAACATCCACTAATTATTTGTTCATTCTTGTTAATTTCAATGTTGCTAACAGATTCACAGACATTTACCGAAATTATAGCGTTATTAGCGATTGTTAGGTAATAGAATACGACGTACTTCTATCATATTACTATTTTATGTTTTTCTGAAAGAAATAATTAGTTTCAGTTTATTTCAAGAGCCTACATATGAACACACACAAAAATTATTACCAGGAGCCTTTGGGAACTTCTTATTATCTGCGATCATAATTTTAATCAAACAAAAGTATACGTTAACTCTTACTGGTCGTATCTTTTATCGGTAGATTTCCTACAACTGTTACAAGAGGTAAATATTGTTTTTAGCTCGGGGGTATGTAACTATAATTTCGAAAGTATGAGATGGTTTAGATTATCTAAGAGCAAGTTCATAAAGTTTTAAACGTTGAGAAAAAACAAACTAACTAAAAGCTGTTTCCTTCTCCAAAAAATTCGAACCCATTTCCTTGGTAAAAAACAAAGTCCTTGTTTGTAACATCTTCTATGTTATTAAAAGAAAAGTCGGTTGCAGGTTATAATTTATTACATTAAACATTCGATTGGACTCTATGGCTTAGCGGTAAGCTTCAGGGGTTTATAACGCAAAAATTCGGGGTTTTATCTCTGCAGCAACAGGTACTTGGGTTGAACAGAACAGGCTCAAAAATCTCAATATTTTTTCTATGTTACAGATAATTATCCAATAAATAAAGACAATTCAAGAAACACATTCAAAAGATACCTGGATAAAAAATAAAAGGACTTAAAAGTAGGAGAAAAGAGATAAAAAAGTCATGTATTTTTGGAATTCGCATCCTCCAGTTATCTGAGTAAACACATTACACTGACGTACGAAGCCACAAGTGTTTTGGTGAGTTAGCTATATGTTACGAACTTAAAAACGTTAAAATCTGGCGTTCCATTTCCAATGATGGACAGGGTACATTGCTTAGTTTGCGCTTATACAGACAAACCTAGTTCCAATAACACTAGAAAAGGTAACGCGGCTGACGGGTTGCCCACTGAACAACTAACAGAGCTTGTCTCAAACGTTGTTTTCTGTAATCCTTTCCAAATAATACACATATTTAGAAAGACATGCTGTTCTGTATTTTTGTTTATTCTGAGCACGCTGTCTAAGAAATATTCCGAGGCTTAAAACTACCATATTATTACAGTAGTAAAAGCTGAGCTCAGTTCAAACAAGATAACGATGCTTAGCTACAAAAACTTAAGAGCTGCTCAACTGTTGGTTATGATATCTGCCACAAATGCCCCCTAGCGGTTCACTGGTAAATATGACGATTTATAGTGTTGAAATGGAGTTTTTGATACCCCTCAATAAGCGGAGTTCAAATATATTATTCAGTGATATTGTGTATAATAATAAGCATGTGGTCATTTCTTAGCTGTGTTTGTTAAAATTAATGTTAAAATTAAGTAAAATTTTAAAATTAAAACCACGAAAATGCAGTTAAAGATTGAATAAAAACACTGATTACAATCAAGGTGTTTATAAATGACACTTAAAGTACGTATTAAACCCACAGAAACATTATTTTGTAGGATATCCAACGTAAAGTCCATAACGACTATTTTATGCATTACAGCTATAGCGAGTGGTCAAGAAATATTTTAGTTCTATGGTCATTTAAGTTTCTCATAACTCCATTCAGCATATTTCGTATATTTATATATATTCTATAGTCATTAAGGTTTCATGTTGCTCTATTCAATATGTTGGTCACCCTAAACGACAAATAATAACAACAAAATATTGGATACTTTACCATTACCAGACTGAATGCAAAACAACAACAACAAAAAACATGAAAATTACATAGACGAAACCATTCCGTATTGAGGAACACTTGAAAACCGTAAAAAAAAAAATAGGTTCTGAATTCTGTTGTGGTTGAACATGTTTCTTTGACAGATTATTATTATATAAATTGGAATAATATCAATATTTTTAAATATTGATCATAGCTTTAGAAGAGTTGGGTTTTATGAAGATTGCTATATTACGAAATTAGAAAAAAAAAGATGGTAACTTCAATGTGGATTCGAGAAGACAACGCCTCACAGATTTAAGTAGGAAATTACACTTAAGCGAAGTTACTGGAGTATATTGTAACCACAATGATAATGTTTGCAACTAAACTCTATGGAAGGTTACAATCACTTTTAAATCTGATGACCTACAATTGAAGAAATAAAATATGCTTAACATTTCTTATATACAGAGTAAATGTCTACTGATTGGCATCGAAGACTATAAGGTTATATTCAATCTGTTTGATAGTACCTTCACATAGACGTCGTCTAGCGGTTTCCCGATGGAACAGCTGTAAGTTTAGGGGCTTAAATCGCTAAAATCCGGGGTTCGATTTCCCGAGATTGACACTTTAGATTGCTTAATATAGTTTTGCCCTAGAATAAACAGCAATCACCTCTAGCGGGAAATGTTATCATAATAAAAAAAAACAATATTTAGATAAAATTAACATTATTTAAGTTAATGCAATTGATACATCTGACCTAAATAACCTAACTTGCATACAAAAACCAACATTCTATTTTAAGTATATTGGAATGAGAGAGGTGAGTTGATTCCAAGTCTATTACAGGAGCAGTTAGTCAGGAAACGCATGCGCGAATCAAAACCTGGCAGTACGCCACGAGTCCATGACCGTACAATATTGTATCAGGCGTTACACAGCAAACTTACAGAAACTAATCGAGTTACAATACAAACACTGAGTACTGTACTAACTGTATACAGTCATTGAATAGACAGAAAGTTGTAAAGATCTTAATTTTAACTGTTAATTTTAACCATGCTTCAATCAGACACTTTTCTTAACGCTCTTGGTAGGCTACTTAAGGCCTGTAAAGGAGCTTTGACTGTCTCACCAATGTCATACTAATGTTTATGCAGCGTAAATTATGCTTGAAGTTGGGTATTGAGTTTTATAGATGGGGCTATATTGTTAAGTAAAGCACACTCTCATAGTTACCTATGTGGTTAACTTATAATGAGAGGACATCCAGCAATTCACATTGTATAAACACTAAGTGATAAAAAATTATGCACGAACTGCAAACTAATAAGAGAAAAAGTGCGAGTTTCTACGCCGAAACATTTCTGTAATTCCAACAGTTAATTAGAAACTATTGAGAATTCTGCTGACAGATACCATAGTGTAAGACTGCTGCAAATGTTTCAACTTTAACTGCTGCTTTAATAAAGGTTTTGATAAATTATTTCAGACTTTTTAACCTTTTTTATACAAACCAAAAGTGGATTTTGAAAGCAAAAAATAAATAACTTTTTTAAAAGGTTTTTTAAATTGAAAACTCAAATTTGAAAGTTACACTACGAGAAACTGAAACTGATTTGCGAAAGAAAAATAACGCTCTTTAAAAGTGAAAGACAATCTAGTAAAACGTGTTTTTTAATATAATGACTTCAAATAGGATTTAAGAACGAATCTTAAGTCATTTTGAAAACGAGTCTTGAAATTTAAGTGGAAGATTAGATTTAGAATCCGAAATGTGTTTTAAAATTACTCATACAAAATTATAACCCATGGAAATTAAAAGCGCAGTATAACATTAGAATAAAAGAAAGTTTAATAAATTATGAAAATAAATTTAATTTCGAAAGTGAAACTAAAGAGTATTAGGTTAAGTTCGGAAGTGAAACAGCAGTTGTTTTATTTAGTTTGTTATGAGCGAATTAAAAGTAAAATTTTCAGGTAAAAATTAATTTATATTTTTTGGAATGAGAAAAGTAATTTCAAATTCTGTTTCCTCTACTGTTGTTTTTATATTTAGAATTCACTTAATATTTAACTTGAAGAGAAACATGAATCTGGGAGTGATTGATATCAACCTCAAGAAAAATTAAACATGTATGTTTTGTTTCAAGTAGATATTAAATTGAATGGAAGTTAAACAATAAATCAAATTATCAACTTACATTTAAAATATGCATTTGTCACTATCTCTTTAATCTGTGTCAACTTATCTTGTTATATACGATTCTTATACGTCATTTAATGTACACAAACTGAAAAAAATAGGTTTAACTTTCAATTTATTGACATATCAATTTATGCTACTTTATTGGATGATTATGATAAATGACACTTCAACTAATAAATCTCATTGATATTTATTTACACAGTATATTATATTGCTGTTAATAGTGTTTATATCTGTTCTCGAAAGTGTTATAGCTTTTTCATTGCAATTTTGATTCTATAATCAAGTTTGAAGCGATTTATAGAATCAAATAATAATAATAAGCTCTTTTTTAGCTGACGCTAGAGGGCAGCATATCCAATATTTATCTCCGCCGCCAAAGTGGGCGGAAGTTATGTTTTCAGTCCTATGTGTATGTTTGTCAGCCAGATTTCTCAAACACAGTTGAATGGACTTGAATAAAAGTTGGTTATATGTGTTGAGTTCGCCGAGAACCAAGCCACGAATTTTAACGTTATAAGTCCTGAAAGTCTCTGTTCAGTCACTAGGGTTCGAACCGAACAATAATTCTTTTATCTACACGTCTTCAATGTAATACATTCGAAGCAATTTTTCAAGAACAACGTAAAAGTGCGTTTACATATGTACTTATTATGAAACTATAACCCGAAATCTACTTATACTCACCCCCGCCATTTTAACCAATCACATTGTACACAACGTTTAGCAACCCGAGGTTCACGGGATCGAATCATCGTCACACCAAACATGCTTGCCCTTTCAGCCGTGGGGGCGTTATAATGTGACGGTCATTCCAACTATTCGTTGGTAAAAGAGTAACCCAAGAGTTGGCGGTGGGTGAGATGACTAGCTGCCTTCCCTCTAGTCTTATACTGCTAAATTAGGAACGGCTAACACAGATAGCCCTCGCGTAGTTTTGTGCGAAATTCAAAAAAGAATCAAACACAACGTTTAGAAGTCACTAAGAAAGATACTGATAGATATCGAAACATTAACCACAATTCTAATTGTTTCTTTATCTGATATCAGAGTACATAGCAAGTAAAAACTAACGTCTCCTAAAGGGTCACAGGTATGTTTAAGGACTTACTGTACTAAGTGGTGGACAGGACGCAGATTGCTAACCGACTGTATATATTCACATTAAAATAAACAACAAAATTTTAATCTGCAAGATTAAATGTCAGTGGTTTTGACGTTTTATTTGTACCTATTTGAAAGTAAAATATTAATAACGCCCCTAGATTTAAAAAAAAAAAAAGAGGGTTAGTGGTTTCGTTAGGAATACTTTGTTATTGTAAACCCTAAAGACGTAGAAAAAATAATTGTTTTGGTAATTATTGGATGATTGTGCTCAAAGACTGATTATGATAAAGGACACTTCAACTAATAAATCTCATTGATATTTATTTACACAGGAAAATATGCTTCCACTGGAAGGTTTGTATAACGTGTCACAGCATTACCACAATGATAACAGCAGAATAAATATAGAACGAGTCGTTAACTGGAATCTAATAGACATCAAGAATAAGTTAGTTTGATTATCTGATCTTTACTATTGTATTCTCTTTCTTTTTACTATGTTTAATCTATTCTTTTATCCATGACTAAATGAGTTTCAAAGCTAGTAAAGTAATGTGTGTAATATGTCGTTACCGGTGTATAGATATCGTAATAATATGATATGCGTATATATACTTAGTTGCATTTATGAGGTTTTGCCCTTGTAATGAATGATGCATTAGAAGTAAAACCGGTGAATCTCGGATGTATAATTTTCTATTATTCAGTCGAAAACTGTCTCGAATACTAATAATGAAAGACACCACTCGCAAGATTTTTGTTTTAAATTATTGCATCAGGATTTTCTTCTCTTTCCGTTTCTCCCCCCTAAAATAATGTCTGTAATTTTGCCAATGTTTTAAGGGTGATTTATTTTATTTTATATTTATTATCTTGAATGTGTGTCTTGATAATTCAACCCTGTCCCTCCTAGTTTTAGTACAAAGAATCTTTGTAAATATTTTGTGTTTTATATTTGTTGTATAAAGATGGTATTCTAGCTAGATATAAGCTAGTGAATATAGATAATGGTACGGAATCCCACTGTTATTAATTAGCATATATCATCAATCTCAATCATATCTAATTAGCGTGCCAACTAACAAGAGTGTTCTTACCTTAACTCTGTTAAATTAATTAATTTTCAGAATGAAGTTGGGCTTCTAACAATCCTACAGCTGGTGTATTATGTCAGTCAACAGTACCGAAATAACACAGAATTTAGTAGAAAAGCAAAAACATTTGCAATTAAAACGAACAGTGATAAAAGCAAAATAATATGAAATTATTTGTTTATTTTTTGAATTTTGTTCAAAACTACACGAGAGCTACCTGCGCTACCCATTTCTAATTTAGCAGTGTAAGACTAGAGGGAAGGCAGCTAGTCGTCACCACCCACCTCCAACTCTTGAGCCACTCTTTTACTAACGAATAGTGGGATTGACCGTCAAATTATAACGCTATCACCGCTGAATGGGCGAGCATGTTTGGTGTGACGTGGATTCGAACCCGCAACTCTTAGATGACGATTTAATTACCTGACCATGCCGGGCCTATTTGTTTAGAGTAGACAAAATTTGTATTTGACAGAAAATAATGACTGCCAATAAGCAATTCACACATAGCAGAAAGACCAAAGAATCTGCAATTGGCAGGAAATAATTATCAATAGTCAGCGGTTGACAGAAAATAATGACCATCAATCTATAATTCACATATAGAAGAGTAGTTGATAGGAAATAGTGAACATCAGTCTGCAGTCCACAGATAAAAGAGTGACAGACAATCTGCAGTTGACAGAAAATAATGACTATCAACCTCCAACTGCCGTGTAGAAAAATGATCGCCAATATACTATTCATAAATAGAATAATGTCCAACAACCTGTTTTTGACACATATAAGATTTGTCAAGAATGTGCATTTGGCAGATAGAAATGTGGTTAAAATGTACTTTTAGCAGTTAGAAGAATGGTCAATAATGTGCATTTGGCAGATAGAAGAGTAGTTAACAAAGTGCATTTAGCAGATATAAGAGTGGTTTGCAATGTGCATTTGGCAGATAGAAAAGTGGTTAACAATGCGCATTTGACGGATTGAAGATTGATTATTTCTTAACATACAACTGGTACACAACAAAGTGAATGCCAACTGCAATAGGAACATAGAGAAGAGACTAACCATCTAAAATTGGTACATAGAAGACTGGACAACAAACCATTATGTTATAGTGATGTATAAAAACAGTTTCTCATTTATTTAAATGATAAAAAACGAAAACGTTGCAATTGTTGCAGTTCAAAACATACAGATGTTAAAATAAAGGTTGTAAAGTCTTGTTCGGTTCAAATATCTTGAAACTGAAACACCTATTCCAAAGAACAAATCGTTGTTTTCCTGAATTTCATTAAAACCTTTTTATAAACAAACGACTTTAATGCTATAAACTTATACAAAACATCTGAATGTAAAGCCAGGAATAAGAGACATTATAATTTCCAACCACTTGGTTAATGATATGACAGAGAAGGTACAGAGAGTACTATAGAAACCTATAATGTGCAGAAGCGGCTTACTGGATCACAATGCTCTTATTCTATTTAGATGATGCAAGTAACATTTTTATATCATTTTAACACTTAAGTAACTCAAACAGCTGCTACGATAACATAAGAAAGTAATTAGTGTAATTTAATATCTCTTTGTAACATCACATTACATTACATTACTCCTGTCAGTTGTTCTTAAGATATACTCACTCGTTTCTTGCCCACTTGTAGTGGTCGCAGATGAGGATCGAACAATAATTTGGAAGGATCAATGTCCACAGGAGACTGGCGATGACCTATGTTGCACAGTCTCCACTCTGGATTCAACAGACCCCAGTAGTTGGGACCTTAAGAAGTAACAAGTTGGAAGGATTAGTTTATATATATATACACACACACACAGGAGACTGCAGATGACTTATGTTACAAAGAATAGACTATATATTTAATATATCCCAGAAGTTGAGATCTGAGAAATTAGTTACAGATTTATAAACATGCTAGTGAAATAAGGATAATCTATATACCTAAGAAAATAAATCGATTTGGAACAAGCACTCAATTATATCATTTTTTATTAACACTGTAAAGCACTAACCTACAAGCGATTAAGAAGGTATAGCGCTCCATAATCCTCTCTGTAATAGAAGTACAACTACTTATTTTTACATAGTTTGTAACTATAGGAATTTCACATGATAGAACAAAAGCACAAAACTACAAACTGTGCTCCCCCACCATTTTACAATGGCTGTTTAATAATATGCTGCAGGCTTATCACTATGATATCTTCCTGCTTTAAAATACCTGGTGAACTAAATGTAAAACATGTTTACTTTTACGTCTGCTTGTTAGCTTCAGAGTAAAGCCACGTCCAGCAATAGCCTGTATTCATCGCTGAGAATCGAATTGCGGATCTTTGCGTTTTAAGTCTGTAAACTTACCGCTGTCCCTCCGGAGAACGTACTTTTAAAGAAACTTGAGAATATTGTCAAGAAGACGTCTTTTATATCGCTGGACCTTCATTTTGTATCTCAGAACGGCTGGTATAGGTATTAACACTTTTATTTATAAGCAGAGAACAACGTTTCGACCTTCCTAGGTCATTTTCAGAAGGTCAAAACGTTGTTCTCTGTTTTATTAGCAAAACTGTTAATCCGCATACCAGCTGTTCTGAGATACATTTTTATTTCAAGTGGGTTTCTTGTTATCAAGAATTCCTGGACCTTCATCTTATACCTTTTAATTCTTTTGCAGTATGTCTACGTTGTTCCTCACTAAATCTTAGAATCAGCCTCTCCCCATTTTTATTGAAGTTTCAAAGTTGAAGTATTATTTTTATAATATTGTTTTCCTTGTATTATAAAGGTACGCATAGGGTAAAGCCGGTTGAAATTGAGATAGAATTAGAAAACGGATTATTTTTTCAATCTCTAAGAATTAGAGAATTACAATACTCTAAGCCATTAGAAACTGACTAGAGTAAGCGACTGTAGTGATCGCCTTTTCAGTTTCTCCAGGTATGGAAGCTGCAAGGCCCCTGTGGTTTTGAAACTTTATACTACAATATATTAAAAATAATTGTATAAGCAAACAGAAAAGGGGTCGATTAGGAACGAGTTTGGGAAAGGAATATTAAAGAAAAGATGCAACGAAAAAAAAAACACAAACAGAAAGATTGAGAGTTGTGAGAGAGAACAAATAAACTAAGATAGGCGAAAGATAATGTCGTACATTGTCAGTATGTAACAATACTCATTTCTAAATGTATGTGTTATTGATACCCAGTAATAAAAAAAATTGTTTTATTTACATTGAGAAGACGAAATGCGAGTATAGCATTGTCGTAGTATATTGCAGGTTGAAAAGGAACACGTTTCACATAAATGTTTGGAAGTTGAATATAACTGCATGTTTTACTCTTTTAGTATGTGTACAGTTTAAGATATTTTACAAGTACGAGGTCTGTTCAAAAAATACGCGGACTGACGTCATAAAACAAAATGTACTTTATTTAGAAGTTACAGGTCTGGGACCCCTTCAAAGTACTCTCCTCCCCAACGCACACACTTATCCCAACGGTGTTTCCACTTTTTTTATATGAAAAAACGGCTCGTTTGGGTTGAGAAAATATTTTACATAGAAGAGCGAACAACGTTTCGACCTTCTTCGGTCATCGTCAGGTTCACAAAGAAAGAGGTAACTGACCGGAAGCTGACCACATGTTTGAAAGGGGTTGTGTAACTGTGTGTCGAAATGTAGAGGGCGGTATTAGATGTTTGAATATATAATTTTATTTATTTTATTATATTAATATAGGTATAAAGGCGTTCCTTTATATTGGTTTATTTTGGGTTTAAGTTGTTGTATAAGTAAGGCTTCTTTAATTTTGCGTTTGTTTATGTTTGTTTCTTTATTTAGTATTTGAGTGTTTTCTATGGTTATGTTGTGTTTATTTGACTTGCAGTGTTCGAAAACGTGTGAAGGTGACTTTTTATGTTCTTTGAATCTGGTTTCCATTTTTCTACTTGTTTCTCCAATATAGAAGTCGTGGCAGTTATCACATTGTATTTTATAAATAATGTTGGTGTGGTGTTTGTCAGTGTAGTTTTACATAGTATAGACCTCAGTTTTGTGCCTGGTTTTGAATAAATTTGGTATTAACTGGAATGTCATATTTTGTTACTAATTTTGCCAAATGTTGGTTATTTGTTTGCTGATGTCAGGAATATATGGTATACAGCAGTATATGGTTTCGTGGTTTTTTGATTCGTGAGCTGTATTTACTTTAGTTGGTGGTTGATTTTGCTTTTTGTCTAGGTGTGTGCGTATAATGTTTTCTACGGTTTGTGGAGGAAACTTATTGATGTTGATGAAGTATTGTTTTATTTTGTCTAATTCATCGTTAATTTTATCTAGTGAGCATAGTTTTATGGCTGTGTTTATTTGGTTTCTTAGTATGTTGAGTTTTTGTTTTGTTTCATGTGCTGAGTCCCAAGGAATGTATAGTCCAGTATGGGTGATTTTTCGGTGGATTTCTGTTTTGAATTGTGTGTCAGTTCTTGTAATTTTGAGGTTAAGAAATGATATTTGATTGCTTTCTTCCTGTTCACATGTGAAGTTAATGTTGGGATGTATAGAGTTAATGTGATTGAAAAAATTAAGTATGTGTTCTGTAGATTTGAATCCCTGTGTTAACCGTGTCATCTACATATCTGTACCAGTATAGTGGTGGTTACTTTTTTTGGATACATTTGGTTGGAACTTCTGTAAAGGGATAATGGAATTAATGTCTATGTATTTACTTTTTAAACGATTCATATGTGGACATAAAATTAATTCCATTAAAAACCAACTAAAGTAAATACAGCTCACGAATCAAAACCTAAAACCATATACTGCTGTATACCATATATTCCTGACATCAGCAAACAAATAACCAACATTTGGCAAAAATTAGTAACAAAATATGACATTCCAGTTAATACCAAATTTATTCAAAAACCAGGCACAAACTGAGGTCTATACTATGTAAAAACTACACTGACAAACACCACACCAACATTATTTATAAAATACAATGTGATAACTGCCACGACTTCTATATTGGAGAAACAAGTAGAAAAATGGAAACCAGATTCAAAGAACATAAAAAGTCACCTTCACACGTTTTCGAACACTGCAAGTCAAATAAACACAACATAACCATAGAAAACACTCAAATACTAAATAAAGAAACAAACATAAACAAACGCAAAATTAAAGAAGCCTTACTTATACAACAACTTAAACCTAAAATAAACCAATACAAAAGGAACGCCTTTATACCTATATTAATATAATAAAATAAATAAAATTATATATTCAAACATCTAATACCGCCCTCTACATTTCGACACACAGTTACACAACCCCTTTCAAACATGTGGTCAGCTTCCGGTCAGTTACCTCTTTCTTTGTGAACCTGACGATGACCGAAGAAGGTCGAAACGTTGTTCGCTCTTCTATGTAAAATATTTTCTCAACCCAAACGAGCCGTTTTTGCATATAAATTTCTCAACAAGTGGGTTTCTCGACATCACTGGTGTTTCCACTTCTTGAAACAGTCCTGGTACGCTTCTTTTGTAATGTCCTCCAGCTCCTTCGTCGCATTTGCCTTAATCTCGGGAATCGTCTCAAATTTTCTTCCTTTCAAGGGTCTTTTGAGTTTGGGGAACAAGAAAAAATCGCAAGTAGCAAGGTCAGGTGAGTAGGGGGGTGGGGAAGAACAGTGATCGAGTGTTTGGCGAAAAACTCACGAGTTCTGAGGGCTGAATTTCGCAGCAACGCGGTGCATCTTCACTTCTTCGGTCAAAATCTCGTAACAAAATCCAACTGATATCCCACACTTTTCAGCAAGCTCCTTGACAGTCAGACGTCGATTTGCCTGTACCAGGGTGTTGATTTTGTCGACGTGTGTTGGTCGTCAGTTGACGTGGAAGGACGTCCAGGACGCTCATCATCTTCAATGGACTGTCGACCATCCTTAAAACGTTCATGCCACTTGAAACATGCCGTACGCTTCATAGCAACATCACCGTAAGTCGTGTTAAGCATAGCAGAAGTTTCAGTCGCAGATTTTTCAAGTTTAACACAAAATTTCACAGCAAGTCGTTGCTCCTTCAGGTCATTCATTCTGAAATCCGCCAAACGAAAAAATCGCACTTCACTTAAAACCGCGTAGCTAATACACAAATGAAGATATCTGCAATCGGGAAATGGCGTCGTAATCAGCTGATCTGTGCAAACCTAGCGACACCAAGTGGATTCCCCTGGAACCAACTGGAGCCGCGCAATTCAAACAGTCCGCGTATTTTTTGAACAGCCCTCGTATGCTCAATGAACCATAAGTCTGACATAGGTTTCACTGTTGATTTCCTTGGCATTAAAATAGTTTAGGGCCTGGTATGGCCAGGTGGTTAAACCACTCGACTTGTAATCTGAAGGTCGCGGGTTCGAATCCCCGTCGCACCAAACATACTCGCTCATTCAGCCGTGGGGGCGTTGTAATGTGACGGTCAGACCCACTATTCATTGATAAGAGTATCCCAAGAGTTGGCGATGGGTGGTGATGACTAAATGCCTTCCCTCTGGTCTTACACTGCTAAATTAAGGATGGCTAGCGCAGATAGCCCTCTTGTAGCTTTGCGCGAAATTCAAACCAAGCCAAAATAGTTTAAAGCACCTCTTTCTTTTTTATTATATTCAAAATTTAACCAGTAAATCAAAATAATCATTTTTTCTTCTCAAAAAGAAGTTGTGATAATTTTTCAACTTCACGTAAAGCTACTGTACTAGCCATTCCTAACTTAGGAGTGGTGAGTTAGAAAATAGGCAACTAATCAACATCACCTGCCGCCAACTATTGGGCTACTCTTTACCAACGAAAAGTGGGATTGACTATCACTTTGTACTCCTCCAAGACTGAAAAAGCAAGCATATTGGGTGAAGAAATTCAAACCCGCGATTCGTAGATTGTGAGTTGTGTGTCCTAACCACCAGACCGGGTCAGGTCTCTCAAAAAACAAAACCACACACACAAGAAAAAGAGAAAATGATTTGAACTAGATTTAAATCTGAGCAACTAGTAGTTAATTTAATTCTGAACTCAGTAACTAAAACTTTAGCCAAGTATGGTTTAGAAGGTAAAGATTTAGGCTGTGAAAGTCCATTGTCACAAAAACGCAGTCCACACTTTGTGACCGCGAATACGCTAAAAGACATAATTGTTGAATTCCAGGTATGAGTTGCCGTAATGCTAGTGATGAATGTTGTTCACTAACTGCCTTCCCACTAGTTTTGTAGTTTCAAATTATAAATGGAGATAGACCTTTGTGTAGGTTTGGGCATAATTCAAAATCCACCAAAAAATCTTAAGAGTTTGTATAAAGTCATTTCTACGTATCGCTAACTCTTGGGCTACTCTTTACCAACGATAAGTGGTTGTCCATTACATGTTAACGACTCCATGGCAAAAGGAGGAGAATGTTCAAGCGACACTCAGGCCGTAAGTCGAACACCACAACTATCATCATACGCAGATCCATCGTATTTTGGGCGTTAATTTTGGACTTCTGCTTTTCTTCTTTGAGAATAAAGTACAGACATTTGCATCTTGCACACAGAAGAAAACACTTTCAATGAGATCCTCAATGTTTTGTTCTTCGTTCAATTTCTCGAGTTATTTTTAATTCATAATGGTATTGAATATTGCATATATCTCCACCAAATAATTAGACAGTTTTAAAGCAAATAACAAACGTTGATTTTATTTTTACACTGATTCACACTATTACACTCTTCTAATCGATCTGTTTAAGCCATTACTGTATTATTCTTATGTTTTTTTGTAGTTGTATGTTTACAAATTAAAATATGGAACTAGAAATCATTAAAATTATTATAGATAACCGATAAAATAAAGTTTTACTTCATAGATTATTTTATGAAAATATTAAGACTATAACAAGTATTATAAACTAATAAATTTATTTAAAAAATATAAGAACAGAAATACAGAGCACATTAAAATCGTGCCATAAAATTCACAAAATCTAAAAAATTAAAGTATTTTAAAAAACAATTCTGAACTGACGTAATTAACCGTAAAAAGATAATATAATCAAAAAAGCATTTTAAGGGTGTTTCACTAAAATCCAATAATACATTTGGAAATATATTAATTAGGTCATGAAGTTTAATTTGCGCAAATAACATTTTAATTATTTTTTGTTTGTCTAAACATCCAACATTATAAATTTGCTAATTTTATGAATTTTGAAGTTAAAGAGAAAAATAATTATGTTTTTGTTAACTTTAGTTATTCGTTATTTTTTGTTAGTGTTTATATGCACAGATTGTACTGTAGAATTGTTATTATCCATCGTGAGTTTGGGTTGCCTTTCTCAAATTAAAAAGTGAGTTTTGAATGACAAAATAAGTGCACGTGTCAGAACTGTAATATTCCATTACTTGAATTCCGATCCAGTCATCCTGACTGCAATGGTTATATAAAAAGTGATTAAATTCTAGATTTCTGACATTCATGCTTTTAACTCTCGGATAATGACACATACTTTGTTTTACGGATATAGTAGCAATATTGTGCTTCGCTGCTTCCCTCTTACTAGATTTAGTAATATATTCTCTTAAACTACTTGCTATATTTAAAGTTTTACTTGTTTTTTGTACCTTTTTATGTAGCTTCTCTGTCAAAATGTGAAAAATCAAAAGTACAGAAATGAGAAAAACTAGTTGTTGCCATTTGAAAATGTAACGGAATAAATGTTACTGCGGAACAGGTGTAATGGGAATAAATACACGCACGTGCGCGCACGCACACACACTCGTATGCACAGCGTAACATCATTTTCGCAAGTTAGATTCATTTCATAAAGTCATTAGGTGGTGAAACACATCATGCTTGTGTTAGAAATTAACAAAGATCTCTATTCAGCTTTCATTCACTGATAACAGAAGTAAAGTATACTTCCAGTAATTGAACTAGTCCTATTATATGACTTTATCATAACTATCTGGGAATGCATGAGCTCAAAAGGAAAACTTTTAAAACCTCCAGTGATTTCATCTTCATCGTGTCAAGAATATTTGTCTTAGTGTAAAACTATACAGTGGTTTATATGCACTCTGGCCATTGCGGGGAATAAAACCCTGGATTTTAGCGATGAAAGTCAGTAAATTTTCCGACGACTCAACGGGATGTTATGAGGGTGGGCTGTAATGTATATAAGGCGAAGCTTTTAAATGTATAAAATATTTTCCATTCATTCGCGCCTTTCACACACACATTCGGAAATATATTTTAAACTTACACTGAATTTCCTAAATTTTGCATCTGGCACATAGCATTTACGACACATTTAGTGCCTAGAAATTTCTGAATTTATATTTAACTTGAAAAAATGATGCAGATGGTTCCTATTAATAACCCAAATAATTTAACCATAATAAGCCTATGTTGCATAAAAGGACACAGAATGTTGAAAGTTTTACGTTCAATTAAAAAAAAAGGAATACGAAGTAAAACAAATCGAATGAAGGATATGATGTTGCATAATGAAGGATATGATGTTGTATAATGAAGGATATGATGTTGTATAATGAAGGATATGATGTTGCATAATGAAGGATGAGATGTTGCATAATGAAGGATATGATGATGCAAAATGAAAGAAATGATGTTGCATAATGAAGGATATGATGTTGCATAATGAAGGATGAGTTGCATAATGAAGGATGAGATGTTGCATAATGAAGGATATGATGATGCAAAATGAAAGAAATGATGTTGCATAATGAAGGATATGATGTTGCATAATGAAGGATATGATGTTGCAAAATGAAGGATATGATGTTGCATAATGAAGGATATGATATTGTGTAAGTTTGTAGATCTGCAAGTATAGAACTACAAAACATTCATGCTTTCGTTTATCTATACCTCACATGAATTGTTGATAGCAGCCTGGACATGAATATTTAAGCAAACGGTAAACCTGATATAACCATACTCTGTAAATTATTGCTCTTGTCTTTGGTTTGACTTTGTTTTTAAATGTTTTTTTCTTCAAATATATATTGAAGTTTACTTAATGCAAGTTTTATATTTATATATAGTATTTTATGACAAAGCTACTAAGGTTATAAAGCCACCTTCTCTAATTGATCAAGAGGAAGAAAGCCAATGGGCGGCACTATACCATTCAACATTCACATTAATAAATTGACTGTCACTTTTACAATGCAACCGCAACTTAAAGCGTAGGGAATATTTTGTAGTAATTAATAAATTAAACTCTGTTTTATTCTCTTTTTGGGAGTGGGGTGGAGGAGATAGATATTCTCGTTTATATTAAAAAAAAAAAAAGACTTTTCAGTAAGGTCCTCTGAATAACCAATATTTCATTAATGTGAATTTTTTTCATTACTTTTTAACATTTTAACATTAAAATAATACTCCCTTTATTGTTTCCATGTTACTCGTCAGCCATACATAACGATAAAGAAATTTTGCTGTATTTCAACACACGTGATTATTATGAAAATCAAAATTCATTGTGTCATGTTATATCCATCAGTGTCACGTTCTTCAAAACGTTCATGTAAAACGTTCAGCTATTGGTGAAAGCAACTAAAAGTAAATATAGATATCCCCTCCTAAGGTGGGTAAATTCATCGCTACGTTTACAAATAATGAGATACTATTGTGCGAAACAAAGGAAATCTTTACTGTTGTTAAAAAACAACAACAATAAAACGCTGAATCAAATCAAGTAAAAATCCAAACTTGGATTGGTTGAAGTGCTTCAAATACTTTGATTAACGTTTCTTTGTATAAAACCTTCAAAATCACGTCTGACTTAAAATTCAAAAGGTCAGGTTTAATACTTTCAAATGAATCAAGACCACTGTAAAATGTAATGTCGCAAATAGTATTCCATTTAAGAGTTTTACTAAATAGAGATGTCGGTGACAGCAATTGGAAATAAATATAGATATTTACGCTTCTAGGACTTAAATTTTCAGTAAAGATTGCTGGAAGTAGGATGGCAAGCATTGTTTTTAGGATTGTAGGCAGGCTTCAGATCCCATCAATTTTGTCAACACATTTCGCTAAACTATTTAATACCAAAGTGCTTGTCAGTCCATAAGAATTTACTGGTTACGTAAGACCTAAAAACATATGAGTTGGTTGGTTGTTGTTAAGTGCAAAGCTACACAATGGACTATCAATAATCAGTCCGCAACTGGTGTAGAAATCTTATTTTTAGCGTCATAAGTTTGTTGACTTATCGCTGAGTTATTGGAGGCAGCCAATATTCGAGTAACACGAATAATTTAAAATAATACTTCCGTCAATATTACAATTAATCCTACTAATTACTGCTGGGATTTATTCTGAAGGCTGGTAATTTCACCTAATTATTTTAGTTAGTGCTTAGTTGTAGCAGCCAAAGACGTAAAAGGACTTGATATGGACCTTTGTAATGGTGAAAGGTATATAAACCCAGTCGGTAATTTGAGGTTACCAAGTAATCACTATCTATGTTCATGTAGTTTGAAGGGGAAAACATCGGTGTATCTGGTATAATTTCACGAGAGAAATATTTGACATGTTTACGTTGATTACGTAAAAATCTTTGGTTTAAAAAATCTAGTGGAATCAATTACAAATTATTATTTTGATGTATATTTTGAAAAAAAAAAATTCAACGCAGTGTGTACGGCGGGACAATAATACATTTACAGACTTACAACACTAAAATCTGAGGTTCGGTTCCCCGCACTGGATACAGTAGACAATCCTATGTAGCTATGCACTAAAAGAAACAAACACATCAACGCGAAATAACTGTTTTAAACGTTGTGGTCAATGAAAATAAGAGATATCGGTTAGTTTCGCTTTAAAGTATATTATGTTTCAAATGTTTACGTAAGTTTATAAAAATGTTGATGATATTATCATATCAATATAATGTTTTTTTCAGAAAAGTATTCATTTGATAAAATGGCTACCGTAACAAGTCTCGAACTTGCAATTCTTTGTCAGTCTTATTTAAATTCTGTTTTAAAAGCGGGACCCGGCATGGCCAAGCGTGTTAAGGCGTGCGACTCGTAATCTAAGGGTCGCGAGTTTGCATCGCGGTCACTCCAAACATGCTCGCCATTTCAGTCGTGGGGGCGTTATAATGTGACGGCCAATCCTACTATTCGTTGGTAAAAGAGTAGCCCAAGAGTTGGCGGTGGGTGGTGATGACTAGCTGCCTTCCCTCTAGTCTTACACTGCTAAATTAGGGACGGCTAGCACTGATAGCCCTCGAGTAGCTTTGTGCGAAATCCCAAAACAAACAAATTTAAAAGCGGCTCTCCGCTCGTGCATGCATCCGTTCGTTTTCCATAAAATTAAATAAGGAACTGAAATAAATCTTCCCCAATGTGGGATAAACCTAGAAGTTTTTTTTTGTCAGTATAGAATGTAACTGTACGTCCAGCTTTTCCAAACTTTTGGATTCGCACGGAAAACGTGCTAGGTTACAATGTACGAACTTCTTCAGTTCTAGTTAATTTTCAATGCACGTGTGAGCTTTCCATTATGTTGAAATGGCAGAGTTGCCTTGCATGGGAAAAAAGATCACGGACGAGTGTGAGTCTCGTAAATGAAAGGATCAATCTAGGTGATCCAGTTGATCATTTTCAAATTCTATTGGATAGAGAGACTTAGATGATGCTGTTGACGAGGGATGAATGAGGTTTTGACGTGATAGGACTCACGCCTGAGGTAAAAGAAATGATATCCTTAAGCCTTTCTCAATATACTTTGAAGAAAACTCCGTTTCAGTGCAATATCCTGTTTTTTTATTAGATTTAAATTTGCAAGCGACAAAGTGTTTTTAAAACATTTTAGCTTGACTTAAAAACTTATTAAATAAAAATAGAGAAGTTGATAATAAATGTTACTGCATACGAAAATTATGGGTTAATTAATCTCTATTGAATTGGCGTTTCTCTTAAACATAAAAATAATTCAATGGCTATAGTTATTTAAGATAGATGACAAAAATTCTAATTGATACAAATTAAAGTCAAGTAAAATTAAAAAAAAAAACACTGTCAACGTGTAGAATCGATATTTTCAAACAACAAAGTAATGGAAATATTTCATAATAACTAGGTATAAAATAAGTAAAGTCTACTTACTGATCGCCAAATTATGGGTAGAAAGTATAACAAAGTAAAATGTATATACTCATTTGATAATTATATGTCATGGCAGAATAAAAGAGAGCATTACGTAATGCTACCAAAGCAAGATGAATTTCACTACTAACAAAACATACAAATACACAAATGTATATATAAAAAAGAAGTTTTTAAGACTCATTTTGGTCAACTGGATACCATGCTCGGGCTGTGAATCTTAACGTTCATGGTTCGCTACCCGTTGTCGAAAAAAATAGCTAAAGATTGAGGCCGTTTGCAGGCAAAATAAAAGTTAGTAAATTCTCTCTATTCGATCACACTAAAGTGGTCCAGTAATTGGGCCACTTCCAATTTCACAGTGGTAAGACTGTGGACTTATAACACTAGGAATAGGATTTCGATATCAGTTACGGGGACAACACGGTCCATTGTTTAGCTTTGTTTAAACTGTAAAAAGAAACTCAATATTAGTGTGTGTGGATTCCTAATGACTATATGGTTTTCATCTATTCTGTTAGCTCAAAATTAGAGACGACAAACGCAGGTAATTGTCGTGTAGTTTTACGCGAATATTTAAAGCAAACATTATCGAAGGTAAAGAACAGTAATTAGTAAGAACATCTATCCTGTCTGCATCTTCTAAAATTTTTTTCTCTTCTCTAGTGTGTGTTTTATATACTTTTAAAAATTTTACTGTATTCAGTACTACACACATTGGGTTATCTGTCCCCCCCCCCCGGTTTTCAGCGTTATATATTCCCAGATTTATCGCTGAGTTACTGGAGTCTTCGACTTTTCTAGAAAAATAAAGGTTTAAAAATTTGTGACGGTAGCTCTTAGATTATTCATGTGCAAATGTAACACATTTAGTTCTCTTTTATTCACAATAAGCGTACATTGAAAACTATTTTCTTCCATAAAGTCCTACGAAATTACCAAACTCAAGTGTTTTTGAATGTTCTCCTTGTTAAACACATGCATATAATTTTCAGATAGATCACTGCTATAAAGATACTTGTTAATACGGTATTCAAAGGTTTGCACAGCTTCAATGTGTCCCAATGTACCGATAAAACTCGTTTATTATCCACAATCACTTTTGTAGCTACTTCTTGAGGGTCCGTATCCGAAAGCAAGCCCATTAGGACACTTGATCATGAGGCAACGGAACCACATGTTCTCGACACAATAAACAAATTTAAATGAGATATTCGAATTCAGGTAAACCCTTCCTTGGCAAACTAGTCTTATACCTCCTTCATGTCTAGATGTTTTTAGCTTCCCTTGGTAGAGGAGTTGTGTAATAGAGATAAGATCCCCCAGGGACAAACACAAGTTGTCTGCTGTCAAATTTGATTTTTTTTAGTTCCATAATTGTTGCTGTTGTTACTTACTTAATGTAAGGCTACACAATGGACTATTTGCATTCCTTTTACCAGAGGAATTGAACCTAGGATTTTAGTACTGTAAGTTTGTTAAAATTATCGCTCGTCCACCGGAAGACTCCAAAACGAAAGAGAGCTGGTTGACAAAACAAAAAAGCACACAAAATGTAAGTCAGTTTAGCGCCGAGTTGCAATTAAATTATAGTAAATATTAGTGTATGAAAAAATTGTTGTTTTTTTTCATCTTTCGAATATCAAAATTTACTTTTGTCGTAAAAGTTTGAATAGTTTGAAACGGGCATCATCCATAGAATAAAGCAGTTTCAGTAAACTGAAGCATACCCCTGAGGACTGTTTATATGGAAATCAAACATGTGAGTTCTCTTTCATTGAATATTAATATCTAACAGATATAGAGCCCTACAGTAACATGTAGAAATATCGACTTCGTAGTTTAAATATCCCTTAAGCAATGGCCGTTTTCAAGAGCAATGAATGCTGGGATGTCCTTAGGTGTACCTTTAAGATACAGTTGACTTTATGTGTAAAGATAATTATGTGATATTTATCTATCTCCTTGCTCGAAGAGGATCCGTAGGAGCTATGCAACTGAGCTGTTTTCTTTAAAGCTATTATTCCAGTATTCTCTAAAGGAATGAATGGATCAGAGAAATTGTAGTTTAGTGTCTCAGCTATAGCGTTTTATAACGTTTTTTAACACTGTATGCATAGTGTTCAATCATTTTATCAAAATACCATGACAGATGGGGAATACAGCTGTCATTCCACACCCGCTGGAAATATCTTAGCGAACTGAATGAGACTTATTTTTCAAATGTAAGATTTTTTAAAAGTCTGTTCTACTAGTGAAACTTAAACAGCCGGTCAAATAAGCCATCTATGCTTTTGACACTTCTCTAAACGTAAGCCACAAAACCTGTTTCTATTCTCAGTTTGTGTCAATTACAGGGAAAAGAAATTCTTCGACAAAAGAAAAAGGAACAACACTAACGTTCCACGTGCCAAAGTAACGGTCGTTGTCAGTTGACTGAAAGGGTTATTTACTCTTGTGAAAATAGATTAGTCCTCGAAAGTAAGTGTCTCTTTTTTAAGCCCCTTACTTCTTTTACAGTCACTTATACAAGAAGACTTTGGGCTAAAATGGAGAAATACTTAAGCTACTAAAATGACATAGATATACCATTAGGAAATCCTTTTTTTGAATTTAGTTAAGAGTTTCATTTTTAAAAAAGAAAAGACCGTAAGAGATAAATTGTATAAATAAATATTGATTTCTAATAAATATTAACAAGTTGGTTAGTCTTTCGTACCCGTAGGAATTCCGATATGAAAACCAACATTGAAAAGAACCATGAAAATCCTAAGGTTCAGGTTCATTGCAGCTTTCAGTTTAAATTACTATAGCGCATTAAATAGATACATAACATCTAAAGTTGTTAAAGTTGGGTTGTCATTGAAAATGCTTCAGTGTATATCAGAATACTGACAATTTAGACGCATGTGCAGCAACTACCTGTAATAATTAACTGTTAATACTACTCTATTATATCTTTTACCGTGTTCTAATGGTGTGTAATCATTAAGTGTGGAAGGAAATTATAGTTTGTGTTTAAAATGTTCTTGCTAACCATGTTGAAGCTATTACACAATGCTGTACTATTAGTACAAAATGTCCCCACCTTCAACGACCCATGGCACATCTGAAAGCTCACACCGCTAAAAACTAAGTTTCAATGCTCATGGTGGACAAAGCACAGATAGCCCATTGTGTAACTTTGCACTTAGCAACTAACAAAAAATTAGTGGAAAGTAGAGAAAGTGATTCCATTATATAAAAACATAATTGCATATTCTATATGGAGTTATGTGTTCACACAAATTCGATATGTGGCGTCACCGGTCTTATATTTCAGAATATATATTTTATTCAATGTGAGTTTCTGTCCATTCAGCTCAGGTAAGACTTAAAGATATATGCATAGAGAGATTACCTAGAATGATGTAAAGTCAAAGGACACAAAAATTCAGAGAAAGGAACCAGTAGCATTTTTAGTGAAAGAAAAAAATAGCGTTAAGGATAATGTTTAGAACAACAGTAACAAGCTCTGGAACTACATTCCAAACAGTGCAGAATGAAGTGTATTGGTATAAAAATATTCATTCGATTCACTAAGCAACTGAGATGAAATCAAACACATTTAACCCTAAGACTGACTCTACAGTCATGCGGTGAAGTTACTGAAATAGAAACTGCGGTGTCGGCTATAGGACTTAATCATAGCCTTAAGATTAAACATTACCAATGATGAAGGGTTGCACGTATTGGGCCCGAAACGTCGTTTATATAAAGTGCGAAACGCCGTCGGTTTATCCGGCTGTAATATCATAATAAAAAGGACGTAAAAACAATGATTTTTTCCCATGATTTTTAACGACAAACAATGTAATATAAAAAAAAAAACATGTACTAAAGGAATAAAAATTCATGACGTGATCAAAAGGGTGATAAAATAAAATAATTTTGACCAGAAACTAAGTAAATAAGTACATTTTTAAAGAAAGTTTTAAAACCACAGACAATAAAAGTGAAATATGATATTTGAAGCTAAGTCTGTACGAATAAAAAATCAACACACACATCACGTGAAAGAAAAAAAAAAAGAATTTCAGAAAACGTAGAACATTTTACACCGTAGTAAATATTATAAAAGTTTTTACCCTGCAATGTTTCTTTCAATGTTTCTTGTAATTCTTATAAAGGTTAAACTATAGTATTTACTCTTACCAGTATAAACATATTAAGAGTCAAACGTTTCACAATGTCCATTTCACTTTTTAAATCATTACGAACGTTTGAAAAGTGAAACGTTTTCATTGTTTTTATTGTTTAAATAGAGTGATTTTAACTAGTTTTATTTTCAACAAACGCTTATCATATCTCTCACAGAATGTTGAATGTGGCCTACAACACGTGTATACGTAGGCTTCTATTATGTTATTAGCAAATACGGAAAGTTTTGAGCATACTTAGTATGTGTAGAGAGTGTATCCTGATAGATTTCATTCTGATAAGTCTTAAACAGTTTCCAAAAAGGGTGTGTCGCGCCACACTAATATCACTACAGCTGGTGGAGAACAAACTAAAAATACTATTATTCATTCGATAATTTGGAGAAAAAAATCGTTAAAATAACAACTTCAACGTGACGATCAAGTAGAATTATAATCATTTTATGCATCATGGTTTGTGGCTACATCTTTACAGCAATTAATGGTGGATTGTATTTGTTATATATTTTTCAAGGCACCTTTGAAGACAGGTGGGTGGTCTTTGGGAAACTTTGTTTGGAGGTGGAGGGAATTTCTAAAATACTGCTTGGTTTGGTTTGTTTTGAATTTCGCGCAAAGCTACACGAGGGCTATCTGCGCTAGCCGTCCCTAATTTAGCAGTGTAAGACTAGAGGGAAGGCTGCTAGTGGTCACCACCCAACTGCAACTCTTAGGCTAATCTTTTACCAACGAATAGTGGGATTGACCGTCACATTATAACACCCTCACCGCTGAAAGGGCGAGCATGTTTGGTGCGACGGAGATAAAATATTGTTTTAAGCTTAGTTCGAAGCTAACAATGATGCCACTAAATCATTTCCATTCTTTTCAAGGGTAATTTCGTACATATAACATGAACGAAGTAGTATAATAAATATGTCCTGTATTATTTGCTCATTAATATCTAAAACCAAATAATTTTACTTTTTTTTTTAAATAGCAAGTAAACTTGCAATAAAAATCAAGGAGAGATAGCTCTATGGGCAAGTCAATAAATCTGCACTCGCCTACTCTTTAAGGTGACAAAAATAATACAAGATGTGCAGAATATTATTCTATTTCTCTCGGACTCTCTTCAACAACACAGAACGATAAAGAAATGTTACTGTATTTACCGTAACACATATAAAAAACACACGTGATTATTACGAAAATCAAAATTCATTGTGTCATGTTATATCCATCAGTGTCACGTTCTTCAAAGCTTTCATGTAAAACGTTCAGCTATTGGTGAAAGCAACTAGAAGTAAATATAAATATCCCCCCTAAAGTGGGTAAATTCATCGCGACGTTTACAAATAATGAGATACTATTGTACGAAACGAAGGAAATCTTTACTGTTGTTAAAAAACAACAACAATAAAACGCTGAATAAAATAAAGTAAATATCCAAACTTGGATTGGTTGAAGTGCTTCAAATACTTTGATTAACGTTTCTTTGTATAAAACCTTCAAAATCACGTCTGACTTAAAATTCAAAAGGTCAGGTTTAATACTTTAAAATGAATCAAGATCACGTGGTCTTGCTGTAAAAAATAATGTCTTAGACAATATTCCAGTTAAGAGTTTCACTAAGTAGAGAGTGTTGTCGTTTGACTTAATTAAATCTTCTTAATTATCTTGAAGTCACAACTTCTTAACCCGGCATGGCCAGGTGGTTAAGGCACTCGACTCGTAACCCGAGGGTCGTGGGTTCGAATCTCCGTCACACCAAATACGCTCGCCCTTTCACATGTGAGGGCGTTATAATGGACGGTCGATCCCACTATTCGTTGGTAATCGAGTAGCCCAAGAGTTGGCGGCGGGTGTTGACCACTAGCTGCCTTCCCTCTAGTCTTACACGGCTAAATTAGGGACGACTAACGCAGATTGCCCTCGTGTAGCTTTGCAGCTGCGAACATCTTATGCTGTCTTAGAATAGGTGTTTTACAATTAGGGCGAGACAGGATAGACATCTAGCAGTTGTTTGATTGTGCTATGAATGATCGCATGGCGTGTCATTATAACTTTGCCACGGCTGGAAGGGTGAGCATGTTCGGTATAGGTATTCAAACTCTCAGGTTGCGAGTGGAGCCCCCTCACTACAAGGCCACTGTTTTCACTATCACATAATAATTTTTTTTATTTGTCTAAAATAAACTGTTTTAAACTTTAGCTCACCTTTGGAACTGTTTGTTGGTATTTTATCC